>NW_027441463.1:900000-1135000 GCF_964195595.1 Calonectris borealis
CAACCAGAGCCCGAGGAAGAAAACCAGACCTTGATGAACAAAACCAGAGCCCGAGGAATAAAACCAGAGCTCGAGGAACAAAACCAGAACCCGAGGAACAAAACGAGAGTTCGAGGAAGAAAACGAGAGCCCGAGGAACAAAACCAGTGCCAAAGGAAGAAAACCAGAGCCCGAGGAA
This sequence comes from Calonectris borealis, assembly GCF_964195595.1. Classification (NCBI taxonomy): domain Eukaryota; kingdom Metazoa; phylum Chordata; class Aves; order Procellariiformes; family Procellariidae; genus Calonectris; species Calonectris borealis. The sequence goes on from NW_027441463.1 coordinate 900,179, forward strand.
GAAAACCAGAGCCCGAGGAAGAAAACTAGAGCTCTTGGAACAAAACCAGGTGCTGAGGAAGAAAACCAGAGCCCGAGGAACAAAAACAGAGCCCGAGGAAAAAAACCAAAGCCCGAAGAACAATATCAGAGCCCAAGGAACAAAAGGAAACCCCGAGGAAGAAAACCAGGGCCTGAGGAACAAAACTAGAGCTCGAGGAACAAACCCGGAGCCCGAGGAACACAACCAGAGCCCGAGGAACACAACCAGAGCCCGAGGAACAAAAACAGAGCCCGAGGAACAAAACTAGGGCCCGAAGAAGAAAAGGAGAGCTCGAGGAAGAAATCCAGAGCCCGAGCAACAAAACCAGAGCCTGAGGAAGAAAACCAGAGCCCGAGGAAGAAAATCAGAGCCCGAGGAACAAAACCAGAACCCAAGGAAGACAACAAGACCTCAAGGAAGAAAACCAGAACCCGAGGAACAAAACGAGAGTTCGAGGAAGAAAACGAGAGCCCGAGGAACAAAACCAGTGCCAAAGGAATAAAACCAGAGCCCGAGGAAGAAAACCAGAGCCCGAGGAAGAAAACTAGAGCTCTTGGAACAAAACCAGGTGCCAAGGAAGAAAAGGAGAGCCCGAGGAACAAAAACAGAGCCCGAGGAACAAAACCAAAGCCCGAAGAACAATATCAGAGCCCAAGGAACAAAAGGAAACCCCGAGGAAGAAAACCAGGGCCTGAGGAACAAAACTAGAGCTCGAGGAACAAACGCGGAGCCCGAGGAACACAACCAGAGCCCGAGGAACAGAACCAGAGCCCGAGGAACAAAAACAGAGCCCGAGGAAAAAAACTAGGGTCCGAAGAAGAAAAGGAGAGCTCGAGGAAGAAATCCAGAGCCCGAGCAACAAAACCAGAGCCTGAGGAAGAAAACCAGAGCCCGAGGAAGAAAACCAGAGCCCGAGGAAGAAAACTAGAGCTCTTGGAACAAAACCAGGTGCCAAGGAAGAAAAGGAGAGCCCGAGGAACAAAAACAGAGCCCGAGGAACAAAACCAGAGCCCGATGAACAAAACCAGAGCCCGAGGAAGAAAACCAGAGCCCAAGGAAGAAAACCAGACCTCAAGGAACAAAACCAGAACCCGAGGAACAAAACGAGAGTTCGAGGAAAACAACCAGGGCCTGAGGAACCAAGCCACAGCCCGAGGAACAAAACCACCCCTCGAGGTAAAGAAACAGGGTCCGAGGAAGAAAACCAGAGCCCGAGGAAGAAAACAAGCCCTCGATGAACAAAACCAGAGCCCGAGGAACAGAACCAGAGCCCGAGGAAAACAACCAGGGCCTGAGGAACCAAGCCAGAGCCCGAGGAACAAAACCACCCCTCGAGGTAAAGAAACAGGGTCCGAGGAAGAAAACCAGAGCCCGAGGAACAAAACCAGAGCCTGAGGAACCAAGCCAGAGCCCGAGGAACAAAACCACCCCTCGAGGTAAAGAAACAGGGTACGAGGAAGAAAACCAGAGCCCGAGGAATAAAACCAGTGCCAAAGGAAGAAAACCAGAGCCCGAGGAAGAAAACTAGAGCTCTTGGAACAAAACCAGGTGCCGAGGAAGAAAAGGAGAGCCCGAGGAACAAAAACAGAGCCCGAGGAACAAAACCAAAGCCCGAAGAACAATATCAGAGCCCAAGGAACAAAAGGAAACCCCGAGGAAGAAAACCAGGGCCTGAGGAACAAAACTAGAGCTCGAGGAACAAACCCGGAGCCCGAGGAACACAACCAGAGCCCGAGGAACAGAACCAGAGCCCGAGGAACAAAAACAGAGGCCGAGGAAAAAAACTAGGGTCCGAAGAAGAAAAGGAGAGCTCGAGGAAGAAATCCAGAGCCCGAGCAACAAAACCACAGCCTGAGGAAGAAAACCAGAGCCCGAGGAAGAAAACCAGAGCCCGAGGAAGAAAACTAGAGCTCTTTGAACAAAACCAGGTGCCAAGGAAGAAAAGGAGAGCCCGAGGAACAAAAACAGAGCCCGAGGAACAAAACTAGGGTCCGAGGAAGAAAGCGAGAGCCCGACGAACATAACCAGTGCCCAAGGAATAAAACCAGAGCTCGAGGAACAAAACCAGAACCCAAGGACAAAAAGGAGGGCCTGAAGAACAAAACGAGGGCCATAGGAATAAAACCAGAGCCTGTGGAATAAAACCAGGGCCCGAGGAAGCGAACCAGAAACCGAGGAACAAAACCAGAGCCCGAGGAATAAAACCAGAGCTCAAGGAACAAAACCAGAACCCGAGGAACAAAACAAGAGTTCGAGGAAGAAAACGAGAGCCCGAGTAACAAAACCAGTGCCAAAGGAAGAAAACCAGAGCCCGAGGAAGAAAACCAGAGCCCGAGGAAGAAAACTAGAGCTCTTGGAACAAAACCAGGTGCCGAGGAAGAAAAGGAGAGCCCGAGGAACAAAAACAGAGCCCGAGGAACAAAACCAAAGCCCGAAGAACAATATCAGAGCCCAAGGAACAAAAGGAAATCCCGAGGAAGAAAACCAGGGCCTGAGCAACAAAACTAGAGCTCGAGGAACAAACCCGGAGCCCGAGGAACACAACCAGAGCCCGAGGAACAAAAACAGAGCCCGAGGAACAAAACTAGGGCCTGAAGAAGAAAAGGAGAGCTCGAGGAAGAAATCCAGAGCCCGAGCAACAAAACCAGAGCCCGAGGAACAAAACCAGAGCCCGATGAACAAAACCAGAGCCCGAGGAAGAAAACCAGAGCCCAAGGAAGAAAACCAGACCTCAAGGAATAAAACCAGAACCCGAGGAACAAAACGAGAGTTCGAGGAAAACAACCAGGGCCTGTGGAACCAAGCCACAGCCTGAGGAACAAAACCACCCCTCGAGGTAAAGAAACAGGGTCCGAGGAAGAAAACCAGAGCCCGAGGAAGAAAACAAGCCCTCGATGAACAAAACCAGAGCCCGAGGAACAGAACCAGAGCCCGAGGAAAACAACCAGGGCCTGAGGAACCAAGCCAGAGCCCGAGGAACAAAACCACCCCTCGAGGTAAAGAAACAGGGTCCGAGGAAGAAAACCAGAGCCCGAGGAACAAAACCAGAGCCTGAGGAACCAAGCCAGAGCCCGAGGAACAAAACCACCCCTCGAGGTAAAGAAACAGGGTACGAGGAAGAAAACCAGAGCCCGAGGAATAAAACCAGAGTTCGAGGAACAAAACCAGAACCCGAGGAACAAAACGAGAGTTCGAGGAAGAAAACGAGAGCCCGAGGAACAAAACCAGTGCCAGAGGAAGAAAACCAGAGCCCGAGGAAGAAAACTAGAGCTCTTGGAACAAAACCAGGTGCCGAGGAAGAAAAGGAGACCCCGAGGAACAAAAAAAGAGCCGGAGGAACAAAACCAAAGCCCGAAGAACAATATCAGAGCCCAAGGAACAAAAGGAAACCCCGAGGAAGAAAACCAGGGCCTGAGGAACAAAACTAGAGCTCGAGGAACAAACCCGGAGCCCGAGGAACACAACCAGGGCCCGAGGAACACAACCAGAGCCCGAGGAACAAAAACAGAGCCCGAGGAACAAAACTAGGGTCCGAAGAAGAAAAGGAGAGCTCTAGGAAGAAATCCAGAGCCCGAGCAACAAAACCAGAGCCTGAGGAAGAAAACCAGAGCCCGAGGAAGAAAACCAGAGCCCAACGAAGAAAACCAGACCTCCAGGAACAAAACCAGAACCCGAGGAACAAAACGAGAGTCCGAGGAAGAAAACGAGAGCCCGACGAACATAACCAGTGCCCAAGGAATAAAACCAGAGCTCGAGGAACAAAACCAGAGCCCAAGGACAAAAAGGAAGGCCTGAAGAACAAAACGAGGGCCATAGGAAGAAAACCAGAGCCCGTGGAATAAAACCAGGGCCCGAGGAACCGAACCAGAAACCGAGGAACAAATCCAGAGCCCGAGGAATAAAACTAGCCCTCGAGGAACAAAACCAGAGCCCGAGGAACAGAACCAGAGCCCGAGGAAAACAACCAGGGCCTGAGGAACCAAGCCAGAGGCCGAGGAATAAAACCACCCCTCGAGGTAAAGTAACAGGGTCCGAGGAAGAAAACCAGAGCCCGAGGAAGAAAACCAGAGCCTGAGGAACAAAACCAGAGCCCGAGGAAGAAAACAAGCCCTCGATGAACAAAACCAGAGCCCGAGGAACAGACCCAGAGCCCGAGGAAAACAACCAGGGCCTGAGGAACCCAGCCAGAGCCCGAGGAACAAAACCACCCCTCGAGGTAAAGAAACAGGGTCCGAGGAAGAAAACCAGAGCCCGAGGAAGAAAACCAGAGCCTGAGGAACCAAGCCAGAGCCCAAGGAACAAAACCACCCCTCGAGGTAAAGAAACAGGGTCCGAGGAAGAAAACCAGAGCCCGAGGAAGAAAACCAGAGCTCGAGGAACAAAACCAGAACCCGAGGAACAAAACGAGAGTTCGAGGAAGAAAACGAGAGCCCGAGGAACAAAACCAGTGCCAAAGGAAGAAAACCAGAGCCCGAGGAAGAAAACTAGAGCTCTTGGAACAAAACCAGGTGCCGAGGAAGAAAAGGAGAGCCCGAGGAACAAAACCAGTGCCAAAGGAAGAAAACCAGAGCCCGAGGAAGAAAACCAGAGCCCGAGGAAGAAAACTAGAGCTCTTGGAACAAAACCAGGTGCCGAGGAAAAAAAGGAGAGCCCGAGGAACAAAACCAAAGCCCGAAGAACAATATCAGAGCCCAAGGAACAAAAGGAAACCCCGAGGAAGAAAACCAGGGCCTGAGGAACAAAACTAGAGCTCGAGGAACAAACCCGGAGCCCGAGGAACACAACCAGAGCCCGAGGAACACAACCAGAGCCCGAGGAACAAAAACAGAGCCCGAGGAAAAAAACTAGGGTCCGAAGAAGAAAAGGAGAGCTCGAGGAAGAAATCCAGAGCCCGAGCAACAAAACCACAGCCTGAGGAAGAAAACGAGAGCCCGAGGAAGAAAACCAGAGCCCGAGGAAGAAAACTAGAGCTCTTGGAACAAAACCAGGTGCCAAGGAAGAAAAGGAGAGCCCGAGGAACAAAAACAGAGCCCGAGGAACAAAACCAAAGCCCGAAGAACAATATCAGAGCCCAAGGAACAAAAGGAAACCCCGAGGAAGAAAACCAGGGCCTGAGGAACAAAACTAGAGCTCGAGGAACAAACCCGGAGCCCGAGGAACACAACCAGGGCCCGAGGAACACAACCAGAGCCCGAGGAACAAAAACAGAGACGAGGAACAAAACTAGGGTCCGAGGAAGAAAGCGAGAGCCCGAGGAACATAACCAGTGCCCAAGGAATAAAACCAGAGCTCGAGGAACAAAACCAGAACCCAAGGACAAAAAGGAGGGCCTGAAGAAAAAAACGAGGGCCATAGGAATAAAACCAGAGCCCGTGGAATAAAACCAGGGCCCAAGGAACCGAACCAGAAACCGAGGAACAAATCCAGAGCCCGAGGAACAAAACTAGCCCTCGAGGAACAAAACCAGAGCCCGAGGAAAACAACCAGGGCCTGAGGAACTAAACCAGAGCCCGAGGAACAAAACCACCCCTCGAGGTAAAGAAACAGGGTCCGTGGAAGAAAACCAGAGCCCGAGGAACAAAACTAGAGCCTGAGGAACAAAACCAGAGCCCGAGGAAGAAAACCAGACCTCGATGAACAAAACCAGAGCCCGAGGAACAGAACCAGAGCCCGAGGAAGAAAACCAGAGCCCGAGGAAGAAAACCAGACCTCGATGAACAAAACCAGAGCCCGAGGAATAAAACCAGAGCTCAAGGAACAAAACCAGAACCCGAGGAACAAAACAAGAGTTCGAGGAAGAAAATGAGAGCCCGAGGAACAAAACCAGTGCCAAAGGAAGAAAACCAGAGCCCGAGGAAGAAAACCAGAGCCCGAGGAAGAAAACTAGAGCTCTTGGAACAAAACCAGGTGCCGAGGAAGAAAAGGAGAGCCCGAGGAACAAAAACAGAGCCCGAGGAACAAAACCAAAGCCCGAAGAACAATATCAGAGCCCAAGGAACAAAAGGAAACCCCGAGGAAGAAAACCAGGGCCTGAGGAACAAAACTAGAGCTTGAGGAACAAACCCGGAGCCCGAGGAACACAACCAGAGCCCGAGGAACAAAAACAGAGCCCGAGGAACAAAACTAGGGCCTGAAGAAGAAAAGGAGAGCTCGAGGAAGAAATCCAGAGCCCGAGCAACAAAACCAGAGCCCGAGGAACAAAAACAGAGCCCGAGGAAGAAAACCAGAGCCCGAGGAAGAAAACCAGAGCCCAAGGAAGAAAACCAGACCTCAAGGAACAAAACCAGAACCCGAGGAACAAAACGACAGTTCAAGGAAAACAACCAGGGCCTGAGGAACCAAGCCACAGCCCGAGGAACAAAACCACCCCTCGAGGTAAAGAAACAGGGTCCGAGGAAGAAAACCAGAGCCCGAGGAAGAAAACCAGAGCCTGAGGAACAAAACCAGAGCCCGAGGAAGAAAACAAGCCCTCGATGAACAAAACCAGAGCCCGAGGAACAGAACCAGAGCCCGAGGAAAACAACCAGGGCCTGAGAAACCAAGCCAGAGGCCGAGGAACAAAACCACCCCTCGAGGTAAAGAAACAGGGTCCGAGGAAGAAAACCAGAGCCCGAGGAACAAAACCAGAGCCTGAGGAACCAAGCCAGAGCCCAAGGAACAAAACCACCCCTCGAGGTAAAGAAACAGGGTCCGAGGAAGAAAACCAGAGCCCAAGGAAGAAAACCAGAGCTCGAGGAACAAAACCAGAACCCGAGGAACAAAACGAGAGTTCGAGGAAGAAAACGAGAGCCCGAGGAACAAAACCAGTGCCAAAGGAAGAAAACCAGAGCCCGAGGAAGAAAACCAGAGCCCGAGGAAGAAAACTAGAGCTCTTGGAACAAAACCAGGTGCCGAGGAAAAAAAGGAGAGCCCGAGGAACAAAACCAAAGCCCGAAGAACAATATCAGAGCCCAAGGAACAAAAGGAAACCCCGAGGAAGAAAACCAGGGCCTGAGGAACAAAACTAGAGCTCGAGGAACAAACCCGGAGCCCGAGGAACACAACCAGAGCCCGAGGAACACAACCAGAGCCCGAGGAACAAAAACAGAGCCCGAGGAAAAAAACTAGGGTCCGAAGAAGAAAAGGAGAGCTCGAGGAAGAAATCCAGAGCCCGAGCAACAAAACCACAGCCTGAGGAAGAAAACGAGAGCCCGAGGAAGAAAACCAGAGCCCGAGGAAGAAAACTAGAGCTCTTGGAACAAAACCAGGTGCCAAGGAAGAAAAGGAGAGCCCGAGGAACAAAAACAGAGCCCGAGGAACAAAACCAAAGCCCGAAGAACAATATCAGAGCCCAAGGAACAAAAGGAAACCCCGAGGAAGAAAACCAGGGCCTGAGGAACAAAACTAGAGCTCGAGGAACAAACCCGGAGCCCGAGGAACACAACCAGGGCCCGAGGAACACAACCAGAGCCCGAGGAACAAAAACAGAGACGAGGAACAAAACTAGGGTCCGAGGAAGAAAGCGAGAGCCCGAGGAACATAACCAGTGCCCAAGGAATAAAACCAGAGCTCGAGGAACAAAACCAGAACCCAAGGACAAAAAGGAGGGCCTGAAGAAAAAAACGAGGGCCATAGGAATAAAACCAGAGCCCGTGGAATAAAACCAGGGCCCAAGGAACCGAACCAGAAACCGAGGAACAAATCCAGAGCCCGAGGAACAAAACTAGCCCTCGAGGAACAAAACCAGAGCCCGAGGAAAACAACCAGGGCCTGAGGAACTAAACCAGAGCCCGAGGAACAAAACCACCCCTCGAGGTAAAGAAACAGGGTCCGTGGAAGAAAACCAGAGCCCGAGGAACAAAACTAGAGCCTGAGGAACAAAACCAGAGCCCGAGGAAGAAAACCAGACCTCGATGAACAAAACCAGAGCCCGAGGAACAGAACCAGAGCCCGAGGAAGAAAACCAGAGCCCGAGGAAGAAAACCAGACCTCGATGAACAAAACCAGAGCCCGAGGAATAAAACAAGAGCTCAAGGAACAAAACCAGAACCCGAGGAACAAAACAAGAGTTCGAGGAAGAAAATGAGAGCCCGAGGAACAAAACCAGTGCCAAAGGAAGAAAACCAGAGCCCGAGGAAGAAAACCAGAGCCCGAGGAAGAAAACTAGAGCTCTTGGAACAAAACCAGGTGCCGAGGAAGAAAAGGAGAGCCCGAGGAACAAAAACAGAGCCCGAGGAACAAAACCAAAGCCCGAAGAACAATATCAGAGCCCAAGGAACAAAAGGAAATCCCGAGGAAGAAAACCAGGGCCTGAGGAACAAAACTAGAGCTCGAGGAACAAACCCGGAGCCCGAGGAACACAACCAGAGCCCGAGGAACAAAAACAGAGCCCGAGGAACAAAACTAGGGCCTGAAGAAGAAAAGGAGAGCTCGAGGAAGAAATCCAGAGCCCGAGCAACAAAACCAGAGCCCGAGGAACAAAAACAGAGCCCGAGGAAGAAAACCAGAGCCCGAGGAAGAAAACCAGAGCCCAAGGAAGAAAACCAGACCTCAAGGAACAAAACCAGAACCCGAGGAACAAAACGAGAGTTCAAGGAAAACAACCAGGGCCTGAGGAACCAAGCCACAGCCCGAGGAACAAAACCACCCCTCGAGGTAAAGAAACAGGGTCCGAGGAAGAAAACCAGAGCCCGAAGAAGAAAACCAGAGCCTGAGGAACAAAACCAGAGCCCGAGGAAGAAAACAAGCCCTCGATGAACAAAACCAGAGCCCGAGGAACAGAACCAGAGCCCGAGGAAAACAACCAGGGCCTGAGGAACCAAGCCAGAGCCCGAGGAACAAAACCACCCCTCGAGGTAAAGAAACAGGGTCCGAGGAAGAAAACCAGAGCCCGAGGAACAAAACCAGAGCCTGAGGAACCAAGCCAGAGCCCGAGGAACAAAACCACCCCTCGAGGTAAAGAAACAGGGTCCGAGGAAGAAAACAGAGCCCGAGGAAGAAAACCAGAGCTCGAGGAACAAAACCAGAACCCGAGGAACAAAACGAGAGTTCGAGGAAGAAAACGAGAGCCCGAGGAACAAAACCAGTGCCAAAGGAAGAAAACCAGAGCCCGAGGAAGAAAACCAGAGCCCGAGGAAGAAAACTAGAGCTCTTGGAACAAAACCAGGTGCCGAGGAACAAAAACAGAGCCCGAGGAACAAAACCAAAGCCCGAAGAACAATATCAGAGCCCAAGGAACAAAAGGAAACCCCGAGGAAGAAAACCAGGGCCTGAGGAACAAAACTAGAGCTTGAGGAACAAACCCGGAGCCCGAGGAACACAACCAGAGCCCGAGGAACACAACCAGAGCCCGAGGAACAAAAACAGAGCCCGAGGAAAAAAACTAGGGTCCGAAGAAGAAAAGGAGAGCTCGAGGAAGAAATCCAGAGCCCGAGCAACAAAACCACAGCCTGAGGAAGAAAACGAGAGCCCGAGGAAGAAAACCAGAGCCCGAGGAAGAAAACTAGAGCTCTTGGAACAAAACCAGGTGCCAAGGAAGAAAAGGAGAGCCCGAGGAACAAAAACAGAGCCCGAGGAACAAAACCAAAGCCCGAAGAACAATATCAGAGACCAAGGAACAAAAGGAAACCCCGAGGAAGAAAACCAGGGCCTGAGGAACAAAACTAGAGCTCGAGGAACAAACCCGGAGCCCGAGGAACACAACCAGGGCCCGAGGAACACAACCAGAGCCCGAGGAACAAAAACAGAGACGAGGAACAAAACTAGGGTCCGAGGAAGAAAGCGAGAGCCCGAGGAACATAACCAGTGCCCAAGGAATAAAACCAGAGCTCGAGGAACAAAACCAGAACCCAAGGACAAAAAGGAGGGCCTGAAGAACAAAACGAGGGCCATAGGAATAAAACCAGAGCCCGTGGAATAAAACCAGGGCCCAAGGAACCGAACCAGAAACCGAGGAACAAATCCAGAGCCCGAGGAACAAAACTAGCCCTCGAGGAACAAAACCAGAGCCCGAGGAAAACAACCAGGGCCTGAGGAACTAAACCAGAGCCCGAGGAACAAAACCACCCCTCGAGGTAAAGAAACAGGGTCCGTGGAAGAAAACCAGAGCCCGAGGAACAAAACTAGAGCCTGAGGAACAAAACCAGAGCCCGAGGAAGAAAACCAGACCTCGATGAACAAAACCAGAGCCCGAGGAACAGAACCAGAGCCCGAGGAAGAAAACCAGAGCCCGAGGAAGAAAACCAGACCTCGATGAACAAAACCAGAGCCCGAGGAATAAAACCAGAGCTCAAGGAACAAAACCAGAACCCGAGGAACAAAACAAGAGTTCGAGGAAGAAAACGAGAGCCCGAGGAACAAAACCAGTGCCAAAGGAAGAAAACCAGAGCCCGAGGAAGAAAACCAGAGCCCGAGGAAGAAAACTAGAGCTCTTGGAACAAAACCAGGTGCCGAGGAAGAAAAGGAGAGCCCGAGGAACAAAAACAGAGCCCGAGGAACAAAACCAAAGCCCGAAGAACAATATCAGAGCCCAAGGAACAAAAGGAAATCCCAAGGAAGAAAACCAGGGCCTGAAGAACAAAACTAGAGCTCGAGGAACAAACCCGGAGCCCGAGGAACACAACCAGAGCCAGAGGAACAAAAACAGAGCCCGAGGAACAAAACTAGGGCCTGAAGAAGAAAAGGAGAGCTCGAGGAAGAAATCCAGAGCCCGAGCAAAAAAACCAGAGCCCGAGGAACAAAAACAGAGCCCGAGGAAGAAAACCAGAGCCCGAGGAAGAAAACCAGAGCCCAAGGAAGAAAACCAGACCTCAAGGAACAAAACCAGAACCCGAGGAACAAAACGAGAGTTCGAGGAAGAAAACGAGAGCCCGAGGAACAAAACCAGTGCCAAAGGAAGAAAACCAGAGCCCGAGGAAGAAAACCAGAGCCCGAGGAAGAAAACTAGAGCTCTTGGAACAAAACCAGGTGCCGAGGAAGAAAAGGAGAGCCCGAGGAACAAAACCAAAGCCCAAAGAACAATATCAGAGCCCAAGGAACAAAAGGAAACCCCGAGGAAGAAAACCAGGGTCTGAGGAACAAAACTAGAGCCTGAGGAAGAAAACCAGAGCCCGAGGAAGAAAACCAGAGCCCGAGGAAGAAAACTAGAGCCTGAGGAAGAAAACCAGAGCCCGAGGAAGAAAACCAGAGCCCGAGGAAGAAAACTAGAGCTCTTGGAACAAAACCAGGTGCCAAGGAAGAAAAGGAGAGCCCGAGGAACAAAAACAGAGCCCGAGGAACAAAACCAAAGCCCGAAGAACAATATCAGAGCCCAAGGAACAGAAGGAAACCCCGAGGAAGAAAACCAGAGCCTGAGGAACAAAACTAGAGCTCGAGGAACAAACCCGGAGCCCGAGGAACACAACCAGGGCCCGAGGAACACAACCAGAGCCCGAGGAAAAAAAACAGAGCCCGAGGAACAAAACTAGGGTCCGAAGAAGAAAAGGAGAGCTCGAGGAAGAAATCCAGAGCCCGAGCAACAAAACCAGAGCCTGAGGAAGAAAACCAGAGCCCGAGGAAGAAAACCAGAGCCCGAGGAACAAAACAAGAGTCCGAGGAGGAAAACGAGAGCCCGACGAACATTACCAGTGCCCAAGGCATAAAACCAGAGCTCGAGGAACAAAACCAGAGGCCAAGGACAAAAAGGAGGGCCTGAAGAACAAAACGAGGGCCATAGGAAGAAAACCAGAGCCCGTGGAATACAACCAGGGCCCGAGGAACCGAACCAGAAACCGAGGAACAAATCCAGAGCCCGAGGAACAAAACTAGCCCTCGAGGAACAAAACCAGAGCCCGAGGAATAAAACCAGAGCTCAAGGAACAAAACCAGAGCCCGAGGAATAAAACCAGAGCTCAAGGAACAAAACCAGAACCCGAGGAACAAAACAAGAGTTCGAGGAAGAAAACGAGAGCCCGAGGAACAAAACCAGTGCCAAAGGAAGAAAACCAGAGCCCGAGGAAGAAAACCAGAGCCCGAGGAAGAAAACTAGAGCTCTTGGAACAAAACCAGGTGCCGAGGAAGAAAAGGAGAGCCCGAGGAACAAAAACAGAGCCCGAGGAACAAAACCAAAGCCCGAAGAACAATATCAGAGCCCAAGGAACAAAAGGAAACCCCGAGGAAGAAAACCAGAGCCTGAGGAACAAAACTAGAGCTCGAGGAACAAACCCGGAGCCCGAGGAACACAACCAGGGCCCGAGGAACACAACCAGAGCCCGAGGAAAAAAAACAGAGCCCGAGGAACAAAACTAGGGTCCGAAGAAGAAAAGGAGAGCTCGAGGAAGAAATCCAGAGCCCGAGCAACAAAACCAGAGCCTGAGGAAGAAAACCAGAGCCCGAGGAAGAAAACCAGAGCCCGAGGAACAAAACAAGAGTCCGAGGAGGAAAACGAGAGCCCGACGAACATTACCAGTGCCCAAGGCATAAAACCAGAGCTCGAGGAACAAAACCAGAGGCCAAGGACAAAAAGGAGGGCCTGAAGAACAAAACGAGGGCCATAGGAAGAAAACCAGAGCCCGTGGAATACAACCAGGGCCCGAGGAACCGAACCAGAAACCGAGGAACAAATCCAGAGCCCGAGGAACAAAACTAGCCCTCGAGGAACAAAACCAGAGCCCGAGGAATAAAACCAGAGCTCAAGGAACAAAACCAGAACCCGAGGAACAAAACAAGAGTTCGAGGAAGAAAACGAGAGCCCGAGGAACAAAACCAGTGCCAAAGGAAGAAAACCAGAGCCCGAGGAAGAAAACCAGAGCCCGAGGAAGAAAACGAGAGCCCGAGGAACAAAACCAGTGCCAAAGGAAGAAAACCAGAGCCCGAGGAAGAAAACTAGAGCTCTTGGAACAAAACCAGGTGCCGAGGAAGAAAAGGAGAGCCCGAGGAACAAAAACAGAGCCCGAGGAACAAAACCAAAGCCCGAAGAACAATATCAGAGCCCAAGGAACAAAAGGAAATCCCGAGGAAGAAAACCAGGGCCTGAGGAACAAAACTAGAGCTCGAGGAACAAACCCGGAGCCCGAGGAACACAACCAGAGCCCGAGGAACAAAAACAGAGCCCGAGGAACAAAACTAGGGCCTGAAGAAGAAAAGGAGAGCTCGAGGAAGAAATCCAGAGCCCGAGCAACAAAACCAGAGCCCGAGGAACAAAAACAGAGCCCGAGGAAGAAAACCAGAGCCCGAGGAAGAAAACCAGAGCCCAAGGAAGAAAACCAGACCTCAAGGAACAAAAACAGAACCCGAGGAACGAAACAAGAGTTCGAGGAAAACAACCAGGGCCTGAGGAACCAAGCCAGAGCCCGAGGAACAAAACCACCCCTCGAGGTAAAGAAACAGGGTCCGAGGAAGAAAACCAGAGCCCGAGGAAGAAAACCAGAGCATGAGGAACAAAACCAGAGCCCGAGGAAGAAAACAAGCCCTCGATGAACAAAACCAGAGCCCGAGGAACAGAACCAGAGCCCGAGGAAAACAACCAGGGCCTGAGGAACCAAGCCAGAGCCCGAGGAACAAAACCACCCCTCGAGGTAAAGAAACAGGGTCCGAGGAAGTAAACCAGAGCCCGAGGAACAAAACCAGAGCCTGAGGAACCAAGCCAGAGCCCGAGGAACAAAACCACCCCTCGAGGTAAAGAAACAGGGTCCGAGGAAGAAAACCAGAGCCCGAGGAATAAAACCAGAGCTCGAGGAACAAAACCAGAACCCGAGGAACAAAACGAGAGTTCGAGGAAGAAAACGAGAGCCCGAGGAACAAAACCAGTGCCAAAGGAAGAAAACCAGAGCCCGAGGAAGAAAACTAGAGCTCTTGGAACAAAACCAGGTGCCAAGGAAGAAAAGGAGAGCCCGAGGAACAAAAACAGAGCCCGAGGAACAAAACCAAAGCCCGAAGAACAATATCAGAGCCCAAGGAACAAAAGGAAACCCCGAGGAAGAAAACCAGGGCCTGAGGAACAAAACTAGAGGTCGAGGAACAAACCCAGAGCCCGAGGAACACAACCAGAGCCCGAGGAACACAACCAGAGCCCGAGGAACAAAAACAGAGCCCGAGGAACAAAACTAGGGTCCGAAGAAGAAAAGGAGAGCTCGAGGAAGAAATCCAGAGCCCGAGCAACAAAACCAGAGCCCGAGGAAGAAAACCAGAGCCCGAGGAAGAAAACCAGACCTCAAGGAACAAAACCAGAACCCGAGGAACAAAACCAGAACCCGAGGAAGAAAACGAGAGCCCGAGGAACATAACCAGTGCCCAAGGAATAAAACCAGAGCTCGAGGAACAAAACCAGAGCCCAAGGACAAAAAGGAAGGCCTGAAGAACAAAACGAGGGCCATAGGAAGAAAACCAGAGCCCGTGGAATAAAACCAGGGCCCGAGGAACCGAACCAGAAACCGAGGAAAAAATCCAGAGCCCGAGGAATAAAACTAGCCCTCGAGGAACAAAACCAGAGCCCGAGGAACAGAACCAGAGCCCGAGGAAAACAACCAGGGCCTGAGGAACCAAGCCAGAGCCCAAGGAACAAAACCACCCCTCGAGGTAAAGAAACAGAGTCCGAGGAAGAAAACCAGAGCCCGAGGAAGAAAACCAGAGCCTGAGGAACAAAACCAGAGCCCGAGGAATAAAACAAGCCCTCGATGAACAAAACCAGAGCCCGAGGAACAGACCCAGAGCCCGAGGAAAACAACCAGGGCCTGAGGAACCAAGCCAGAGCCCGAGGAACAAAACCACCCCTCGAGGTAAAGAAACAGGGTCCGAGGAAGAAAACCAGAGTCCGAGGAACAAAACCAGAGCCTGAGGAACCAAGCCAGAGCCCGAGCAACAAAACCAGAGCCTGAGGAAGAAAACCAGAGCCCGAGGAAGAAAACCAGAGCCCGAGGAAGAAAACTAGAGCTCTTGGAACAAAACCAGGTGCCAAGGAAGAAAAGGAGAGCCCGAGGAACAAAAACAGAGCCCGAGGAACAAAACCAAAGCCCGAAGAACAATATCAGAGCCCAAGGAACAAAAGGAAACCCCGAGGAAGAAAACCAGGGCCTGAGGAACAAAACTAGAGCTCGAGGAACAAACCCGGAGCCCGAGGAACACAACCAGGGCCCGAGGAACACAACCAGAGCCCGAGGAACAAAAACAGAGCCCGAGGAACAAAACTAGGGTCCGAGGAAGAAAGCGAGAGCCCGAGGAACATAACCAGTGCCCAAGGAATAAAACCAGAGCTCGAGGAACAAAACCAGAACCCAAGGACAAAAAGGAGGGCCTGAAGAACAAAACGAGGGCCATAGGAATAAAACCAGAGCCCGTGGAATAAAACCAGGGCCCGAGGAACCGAACCAGAAACCGAGGAACAAATCCAGAGCCCGAGGAACAAAACTAGCCCTCGAGGAACAAAACCAGAGCCCGAGGAAAACAACCAGGGCCTGAGGAACAGAACCAGAGCCCGAGGAACACAACCAGAGCCCGAGGAAGAAAACCAGAGCTCGATGAACAAAACCAGAGCCCGAGGAATAAAACCAGAGCTCGAGGAACAAAACCAGAACCCGAGGAACAAAACGAGAGTTCGAGGAAGAAAACGAGAGCCCGAGGAACAAAACCAGTGCCAAAGGAAGAAAACCAGAGCCCGAGGAAGAAAACCAGAGCCCGAGGAAGAAAACTAGAGCTCTTGGAACAAAACCAGGTGCCGAGGAAGAAAAGGAGAGCCCGAGGAACAAAACCAAAGCCCAAAGAACAATATCAGAGCCCAAGGAACAAAAGGAAACCCCGAGGAAGAAAACCAGGGCCTGAGGAACAAAACTAGAGCCTGAGGAAGAAAACCAGAGCCCGAGGAAGAAAACCAGAGCCCGAGGAAGAAAACTAGAGCCTGAGGAAGAAAACCAGAGCCCGAGGAAGAAAACCAGAGCCCGAGGAAGAAAACTAGAGCTCTTGGAAAAAAACCAGTTGCCAAGGAAGAAAAGGAGACCCCGAGGAACAAAAACAGAGCCCGAGGAACAAAACCAAAGCCCGAAGAACAATATCAGAGCCCAAGGAACAAAAGGAAACCCCGAGGAAGAAAACCAGAGCCTGAGGAACAAAACTAGAGCTCGAGGAACAAACCCGGAGCCCGAGGAACACAACCAGGGCCCGAGGAACACAACCAGAGCCCGAGGAAAAAAAACAGAGCCCGAGGAACAAAACTAGGGTCCGAAGAAGAAAAGGAGAGCTCGAGGAAGAAATCCAGAGCCCGAGCAACAAAACCAGAGCCTGAGGAAGAAAACCAGAGCCCGAGGAAGAAAACCAGAGCCCGAGGAACAAAACAAGAGTCCGAGGAGGAAAACGAGAGCCCGACGAACATTACCAGTGCCCAAGGCATAAAACCAGAGCTTGAGGAACAAAACCAGAGGCCAAGGACAAAAAGGAGGGCCTGAAGAACAAAACGAGGGCCATAGGAAGAAAACCAGAGCCCGTGGAATAAAACCAGGGCCCGAGGAACCGAACCAGAAACCGAGGAACAAATCCAGAGACCGAGGAACAAAACTAGCCCTCGAGGAACAAAACCAGAGCCCGAGGAACAAAACCAGAGCCCGAGGAAAACAACCAGGGCCTGAGGAACCAAGCCAGAGCCCGAGGAACAAAACTAGGGCCCGAAGAAGAAAAGGAGAGCTCGAGGAAGAAATCCAGAGACCGAGCAACAAAACCAGAGCCTGAGGAAGAAAACCAGAGCCCGAGGAAGAAAACCAGAGCCCGAGGAAGAAAACCAGAGCCCGAGGAAGAAAACCAGAGCCCGAGGAAGAAAACCAGAGCTCAAGGAACAAAACCAGAACCCGAGGAACAAAACGAGAGTTCGAGGAAGAAAACGAGAGCCCGAGGAACAAAACCAGTGCCAAAGGAAGAAAACCAGAGCCCGAGGAAGAAAACCAGAGCCCGAGGAAGAAAACTAGAGCTCTTGGAACAAAACCAGGTGCCAAGGAAGAAAAGGAGAGCCCGAGGAACAAAAACAGAGCCCGAGGAACAAAACCAAAGCCCGAAGGACAATATCAGAGCCCAAGGAACAAAAGGAAACCCCGAGGAAGAAAACAAGGGATTGAGGAACAAAACTAGAGCTCGAGGAACAAAAACAGAGCCCGAGGAACACAACCAGGGCCCGAGGAACACAACCAGAGACCGAGGAAGAAATCCAGAGCCCGAGCAACAAAACCAGAGCCTGAGGAAGAAAACCAGAGCCCGAGGAAGAAAACCAGAGCCCGAGGAAGAAAACCAGACCCCAAGGAAGAAAACCAGACCTCAAGGAACAAAACCAGAACCCGAGGAACAAAACGAGAGTCCGAGGAAGAAAACGAGAGCCCGAGGAACATAACCAGTGCCCAAGGAATAAAACCAGAGCTCGAGGAACAAAACCAGAGCCCAAGGACAAAAAGGAAGGCCTGAAGTACAAAACGAGGGCCATAGGAAGAAAACCAGAGCCCGTGGAATAAAACCAGGGCCCGAGGAACCGAACCAGAAACCGAGGAACAAGTCCAGAGCCCGAGGAACAAAACTAGCCCTCGAGGAACAAAACCAGAGCCCGAGGAACAAAACCAGAGCCCGAGGAAAACAACCAGGGCCTGAGGAACCAACCCAGAGCCCGAGGAACAAAACCACCCCTCGAGGTAAAAAAACAGGGTCCGAGGAAGAAAACCAGAGCCCGAGGAAGAAAACCAGAGCCTGAGGAACAAAACCAGAGCCCGAGGAAGAAAACCAGACCTTGATGAACAAAACCAGAGCCCGAGGAATAAAACCAGAGCTCAAGGAACAAAACCAGAACCCGAGGAACAAAACGAGAGTTCGAGGAAGAAAACGAGATCCTGAGGAACAAAACCAGTGCCAAAGGAATAAAACCAGAGCCCGAGGAAGAAAACCAGAGCCTGAGGAAGAAAACTAGAGGTCTTGGAACAAAACCAGGTGCCGAGGAAGAAAAGGAGAGCCCGAGGAACAAAAACAGAGCCCGAGGACCAAAATAAAGCCCGAAGAACAATATCAGAGCCCAAGGAAAAAAAGGAAACCCCGAGGAAGAAAACCAGGGCCTGAGGAACAAAACTAGAGCTCGAGGAACAAACCCGGAGCCCGAGGAACACAACCAGAGCCCGAGGAACAAAAAAAGAGCCCGAGGAAGAAAACTAGGGCCCGAAGAAGAAAAGGAGAGCTCGAGGAAGAAATCCAGAGCCCGAGGAACAAAACCAGAGCCTGAGGAAGAAAACCAGAGCCCGAGGAAGAAAACCAGAGCCTGAGGAAGAAAACCAGAGCCCGAGGAAGAAAACCAGAGCCCAAGGAAGAAAACCAGACCTCAAGGAACAAAACCAGAACCCGAGGAACAAAACGAGAGTTCGAGGAAGAAAACGAGAGCCCGAGGAACAAAACCAGTGCCAAAGGAAGAAAACCAGAGCCCGAGGAAGAAAACCAGAGCCCGAGGAAGAAAACTAGAGCTCTTGGAACAAAACCAGGTGAAGAGGAAGAAAAGGAGAGCCCGAGGAACAAAAACAGAGCCCGAGGAACAAAACCAAAGCCCGAAGAACAATATCAGAGCCCAAGGAACAAAAGGAAACCCCGAGGAAGAAAACCAGGGCCTGAGGAACAAAACTAGAGCTCGAGGAACAAACCCGGAGCCCGAGGAACACAACCAGAGCCCGAGGAACACAACCAGAGCCCGAGGAACAAAAACAGAGCCCGAGGAACAAAACTAGGGCCCGAAGAAGAAAAGGAGAGCTCGAGGAAGAAATCCAGAGCCTGAGCAACAAAACCAGAGCCCGAGGAAGAAATCCAGACCCCGAGCAACAAAACCAGATCCTGAGGAAGAAAACCAGAGCCCGAGGAAGAAAACCAGAGCCCAAGGAAGAAAACCAGACCTCAAGGAACAAAACCAGAACCCGAGGAACAAAACGAGAGTTCGAGGAAGAAAACGAGAGCCCGAGGAACAAAACCAGTGCCAAAGGAAGAAAAGCAGAGCTCGAGGAACAAAACCAGAGCCCGAGGAAGAAAACTAGAGCTCTTGGAACAAAACCAGGTGCCGAGGAAGAAAAGGAGAGCCCGAGGAACAAAAACAGAGCCCGAGGAAAAAAACCAAAGCCCGAAGAACAATATCAGAGCCCAAGGAACAAAAGGAAACCCTGAGGAAGAAAACCAGGGCCTGAGGAACAAAACTAGAGCTCGAGGAACAAACCCGGAGCCCGAGGAACACAACCAGGGCCCGAGGAACACAACCAGAGCCCGAGGAAGAAATCCAGAGCCCGAGCAACAAAACCAGAGCCTGAGGAAGAAAACCAGAGCCCGAGGAAGAAAACCAGAGCCCGAGGAAGAAAACCAGACCCCAAGGAAGAAAACCAGACCTCAAGGAACAAAACCAGAACCCGAGGAACAAAACGAGAGTCCGAGGAAGAAAACGAGAGCCCGAGGAACATAACCAGTGCCCAAGGAATAAAACCAGAGCTCGAGGAACAAAACCAGAGCCCAAGGACAAAAAGGAAGGCCTGAAGTACAAAACGAGGGCCATAGGAAGAAAACCAGAGCCCGTGGAATAAAACCAGGGCCCGAGGAACCGAACCAGAAACCGAGGAACAAGTCCAGAGCCCGAGGAACAAAACTAGCCCTCGAGGAACAAAACCAGAGCCCGAGGAACAAAACCAGAGCCCGAGGAAAACAACCAGGGCCTGAGGAACCAAGCCAGAGCCCGAGGAACAAAACCACCCCTCGAGGTAAAGAAACAGGGTCCGAGGAAGAAAACCAGAGCCCGAGGAAGAAAACCAGAGCCTGAGGAACAAAACCAGAGCCCGAGGAAGAAAACCAGACCTTGATGAACAAAACCAGAGCCCGAGGAATAAAACCAGAGCTCAAGGAACAAAACCAGAACCCGAGGAACAAAACGAGAGTTCGAGGAAGAAAACGAGATCCTGAGGAACAAAACCAGTGCCAAAGGAATAAAACCAGAGCCCGAGGAAGAAAACCAGAGCCCGAGGAAGAAAACTAGAGCTCTTGGAACAAAACCAGGTGCCGAGGAAGAAAAGGAGAGCCCGAGGAACAAAAACAGAGCCCGAGGACCAAAACCAAAGCCCGAAGAACAATATCAGAGCCCAAGGAAAAAAAGGAAACCCCGAGGAAGAAAACCAGGGCCTGAGGAACAAAACTAGAGCTCGAGGAACAAACCCGGAGCCCGAGGAACACAACCAGAGCCCGAGGAACAAAAAAAGAGCCCGAGGAACAAAACTAGGGCCCGAAGAAGAAAAGGAGAGCTCGAGGAAGAAATCCAGAGCCCGAGGAAGAAAACCAGAGCCTGAGGAACCAAGCCAGAGCCCGAGGAAGAAAACCAGAGCCTGAGGAAGAAAACCAGAGCCCGAGGAAGAAAACCAGAGCCCAAGGAAGAAAACCAGACCTCAAGGAACAAAACCAGAACCCGAGGAACAAAACGAGAGTTCGAGGAAGAAAACGAGAGCCCGAGGAACAAAACCAGTGCCAAAGGAAGAAAACCAGAGCCCGAGGAAGAAAACCAGAGCCCGAGGAAGAAAACTAGAGCTCTTGGAACAAAACCAGGTGCCGAGGAAGAAAAGGAGAGCCCGAGGAACAAAAACAGAGCCCGAGGAACAAAACCAAAGCCCGAAGAACAATATCAGAGCCCAAGGAACAAACGGAAACCCCGAGGAAGAAAACCAGGGCCTGAGGAACAAAACTAGAGTTCGAGGAGCAAACCCGGAGCCCGAGGAACACAACCAGAGCCCGAGGAACACAACCAGAGCCCGAGGAACAAAAACAGAGCCCGAGGAACAAAACTAGGGCCCGAAGAAGAAAAGGAGAGCTCGAGGAAGAAATCCAGAGCCTGAGCAACAAAACCAGAGCCCGAGGAAGAAATCCAGACCCCGAGCAACAAAACCAGAGCCTGAGGAAGAAAACCAGACCCCAAGGAAGAAAACCAGAGCACAAGGAAGAAAACCAGAGCTCAAGGAACAAAACCAGAACCCGAGGAACAAAACGAGAGTTCGAGGAAGAAAACGAGAGCCCGAGGAACAAAACCAGTGCCAAAGGAAGAAAACCAGAGCCTGAGGAAGAAAACCAGAGCCCGAGGAAGAAAACTAGAGCTCTTGGAACAAAACCAGGTGCCGAGGAAGAAAACCAGAGCCCGAGGAACGAAAACAGAGCCCGAGGACCAAAACCAAAGCCCGAAGAACAATATCAGAGCCCAAGGAACAAAAGGAAACCCCGAGGAAGAAAACCAGGGCCTGAGGAACAAAACTAGAGCTCGAGGAACAAACCCGGAGCCCGAGGAACACAACCAGGGCCCGAGGAACACAACCAGAGCCCGAGGAACAAAAACAGAGCCCGAGGAACAAAACTAGGGTCCGAAGAAGAAAAGGAGAGCTCGAGGAAGAAATCCAGAGCCCGAGCAACAAAACCACAGCCTGAGGAAGAAAACCAGAGCCCGAGGAAGAAAACCAGACCCCAAGGAAGAAAACCAGACCTCAAGGAACAAAACCAGAACCCGAGGAACAAAACGAGAGTCCGAGGAAGAAAGCGAGAGCCCGACGAACATAACCAGTGCCCAAGGAATAAAACCAGAGCTCGAGGAACAAAACCAGAACCCAAGGACAAAAAGGAAGGCCTGAAGAACAAAACGAGGGCCATAGGAAGAAAACCAGAGCCCGTGGAATAAAACCAGGGCCCGAGGAACCGAACCAGAAACCGAGGAACAAATCCAGAGCCCGAGGAACAAAACTAGCCCTCGAGGAACAAAACCAGAGCCCGAGGAACAAAACCAGAGCCTGAGGAAAACAACCAGGGCCTGAGGAACCAAGCCAGAGCCCGAGGAACAAAACCACCCCTCGAGGTAAAGAAACAGGGTCCGAGGAAGAAAACCAGAGCCCGAGGAACAAAACCAGAGCCTGAGGAACAAAACCAGTGCCAAAGGAAGAAAACAAGCCCTCGATGAACAAAACCAGAGCCCGAGGAACAGAACCAGAGGCCGAGGAAAACAACCAGGGCCTGAGGAACCAAGCCAGAGCCCGAGGAACAAAACCACCCCTCGAGGTAAAGAAACAGGGTCCGAGGAAGAAAACCAGAGCCCGAGGAACAAAACCAGAGCCTGAGGAACCAAGCCAGAGCCCGAGGAACAAAACCACCCCTCGAGGTAAAGAAACAGGGTCCTAGGAAGAAAACCAGAACCCGAGGAACAAAACGAGAGTTCGAGGAAGAAAACGAGAGCCCGAGGAACAAAACCAGTGCCAAAGGAAGAAAACCAGAGCCCGAGGAAGAAAACCAGAGCCCGAGGAAGAAAACTAGAGCTCTTGGAACAAAACCAGGTGCCGAGGAAGAAAAGGAGAGCCCGAGGAACAAAAATAGAGCCCGAGGAACAAAACCAAAGCCCGAAGAACAATATCAGAGCCCAAGGAAAAAAAGGAAACCCCGAGGAAGAAAACCAGGGCCTGAGGAACAAAACTAGAGCTCGAGGAACAAACCAGGAGCCCGAGGAACACAACCAGAGCCCGAGGAACACAACCAGAGCCCGAGGAACAAAAACAGAGCCCGAGGAACAAAAGCAGTGCCCAAGGAATAAAACCAGAGCTCGAGGAACAAAACCAGAGCCCAAGGACAAAAAGGAAGGCCTGAAGAACAAAACGAGGGCCATAGGAAGAAAACCAGAGCCCGTGGAACAAAAACAGAGCCCGAGGAACAAAACCAAAGCCCGAAGAACAATATCAGAGCCCAAGGAACAAAAGGAAATCCCGAGGAAGAAAACCAGGGCCTGAGGAACAAAACTAGAGCTCGAGGAACAAACCCGGAGCCCGAGGAACACAACCAGAGCCCGAGGAACAAAAACAGAGCCCGAGGAACAAAACTAGGGCCCGAAGAAGAAAAGGAGAGCTCGAGGAAGAAATCCAGAGCCCGAGGAACAAAACCAGAGCCCGAGGAACAAAAACAGAGCCCGAGGAAGAAAACCAGAGCCCGAGGAAGAAAACCAGAGCCCAAGGAAGAAAACCAGACCTCAAGGAACAAAACCAGAACCCGAGGAACAAAACGAGAGTTCGAGGAAGAAAACGAGAGCCCGAGGAACAAAACCAGTGCCAAAGGAAAAAAACCAGAGCCCGAGGAAGAAAACCAGAGCCCGAGGAAGAAAACTAGAGCTCTTGGAACAAAACCAGGTGCCGAGGAAGAAAAGGAGAGCCCGAGGAACAAAACCAAAGCCCAAAGAACAATATCAGAGCCCAAGGAACAAAAGGAAACCCCGAGGAAGAAAACCAGCGCCTGAGGAACAAAACTAGAGCCTGAGGAAGAAAACCAGAGCCCGAGGAAGAAAACCAGAGCCCGAGGAACAAAACCAGAACCCAAGGACAAAAAGGAAGGCCTGAAGAACAAAACGAGCGCCATAGGAAGAAAACCAGATCCCGTGGAATAAAACCAGGGCCCGAGAACCGAACCAGAAACCGAGGAACAAATCCAGAGCCCGAGGAACAAAACCAGAGCCTGAGGAAGAAAACCAGAGCCCGAGGAAGAAAACCAGAGCCCGAGGAAGAAAACCAGAGCCCGAGGAACAAAACCAGAACCCAAGGAAGAAAACAAGACCTCAAGGAAGAAAACCAGAACCCGAGGAACAAAACGAGAGTTCGAGGAAGAAAACGAGAGCCCGAGGAACAAAACCAGTGCCAAAGGAAGAAAACCAGAGCCCGAGGAACAAAAACAGAGCCCGAGGAACAAAACCAAAGCCCGAAGAACAATATCAGAGCCCAAGGAACAAAAGGAAACCCCGAGGAAGAAAACCAGGGCCTGAGGAACAAAACTAGAGCTCGAGGAATAAACCCGGAGCCTGAGGAACACAACCAGGGCCCGAGGAACACAACCAGAGCCCGAGGAAGAAATCCAGAGCCCGAGCAACAAAACCAGAGCCTGAGGAAGAAAACCAGAGCCCGAGGAATAAAACCAGAGCCCGAGGAAGAAAACCAGACCCCAAGGAAGAAAACCAGACCTCAAGGAACAAAACCAGAACCCGAGGAACAAAACGAGAGTCCGAGGAAGAAAACGAGAACCCGAGGAACATAACCAGTGCCCAAGGAATAAAACCAGAGCTCGAGGAACAAAACCAGAGCCCAAGGACAAAAAGGAAGGCCTGAAGAACAAAACGAGGGCCATAGGAAGAAAACCAGAGCCCGTGGAATAAAACCAGGGCCCGAGGAACCGAACCAGAAACCGAGGAACAAATCCAGAGCCCGAGGAACAAAACTAGCCCTCGAGGAACAAAACCAGAGCCCGAGGAACAAAACCAGAGCCCGAGGAAAACAACCAGGGCCTGAGGAACCAAGCCAGAGCCCGAGGAACAAAACCACCCCTTGAGGTAAAGAAACAGGGTCCGAGGAAGAAAACCAGAGCCCGAGGAAGAAAACCAGAGCCTGAGGAACAAAACCAGAGCCCGAGGAAGAAAACAAGCCCTCGATGAACAAAACCAGAGCCCGAGGAACAGAACCAGAGCCCGAGGAAAACAACCAGGGCCTGAGGAACCAAGCCAGAGCCCGAGGAACAAAACCACCCCTCGAGGTAAAGAAACAGGGTCCGAGGAAGAAAACCAGAGCCTGAGGAACAAAACCAGAGCCTGAGGAACCAAGCCAGAGCCCGAGGAACAAAACCACCCCTCGAGGTAAAGAAACAGGGTCCGAGGAAGAAAACCAGAGCCCGAGGAATAAAACCAGAGCTCGAGGAACAAAACCAGAGCCCAAGGACAAAAAGGAAGGCCTGAAGAAAAAAACGAGGGCCATAGGAAGAAAACCAGAGCCCATGGAATAAAACCAGGGCCCGAGGAACCGAACCAGAAACCGAGGAACAAGTCCAGAGCCCGAGGAACAAAACTCGCCCTCGAGGAACAAAACCAGAGCCCGAGGAACAAAACCAGAGCCCGAGGAAAACAACCAGGGCCTGAGGAACCAAGCCAGAGCCCGAGGAACAAAACCACTCCTCGAGGTAAAGAAACAGGGTCCGAGGAAGAAAACCAGAGCCCGAGGAAGAAAACCAGAGCCTGAGGAACAAAACCAGAGCCCGAGGAAGAAAACCAGACCTCGATAAACAAAACCAGAGCCCGAGGAACAGAACCAGAGCCCGAGGAACACAACCAGAGCCGGAGGAATAAAACCAGACCTCGATGAACAAAATCAGAGCCCGAGGAATAAAACCAGAGCTCAAGGAACAAAACCAGAACCCGAGGAACAAAACGAGAGTTCGAGGAAGAAAACGAGAGCCCGAGGAACAAAACCAGTGCCAAAGGAAGAAAACCAGAGCCTGAGGAAGAAAACCAGAGCCCGAGGAAGAAAACTAGAGCTCTTGGAACAAAACCAGGTGCCGAGGAAGAAAAGGAGAGCCCGAGGAACAAAAACAGAGCCCGAGGAACAAAACCAAAGCCCGAAGAACAATATCAGAGCCCAAGGAACAAAAGGAAACCCCGAGGAAGAAAACCAGGGCCTGAGGAACAAAACTAGAGCTCGAGGAACAAACCCGGAGCCCGAGGAACACAACCAGAGCCCGAGGAACACAACCAGAGCCCGAGGAACAAAAACAGAGCCCGAGGAACAAAACTAGGGCCCGAAGAAGAAAAGGAGAGCTCAAGGAAGAAATCCAGAGCCCGAGCAACAAAACCAGAGCCTGAGGAAGAAAACCAGAGCCCGAGGAAGAAAACCAGACCTCAAGGAACAAAACCAGAACCCGAGGAACAAAACGAGAGTCCGAGGAAGAAAACGAGAGCCCGAGGAACATAACCAGTGCCCAAGGAATAAAACCAGAGCTCGAGGAACAAAACCAGAGCCCAAGGACAAAAAGGAAGGCCTGAAGAACAAAACGAGGGCCATAGGAAGAAAACCAGAGCCCGTGGAATAAAACCAGGGCCCGAGGAACCGAACCAGAAACCGAGGAACAAATCCAGAGCCCGAGGAACAAAACTAGCCCTCGAGGAACAAAACCAGAGCCCGAGGAACAAAACCAGAGCCCGAGGAAAACAACCAGGGCCTGAGGAACCAAGCCAGAGCCCGAGGAACAAAACCACCCCTCGAGGTAAAGAAACAGGGTCCGAGGAAGAAAACCAGAGCCCGAGGAAGAAAACCAGAGCCTGAGGAACAAAACCAGAGCCCGAGGAAGAAAACAAGCCCTCGATGAACAAAACCAGAGCCCGAGGAACAGAACCAGAGCCCGAGGAAAACAACCAGGGCCTGAGGAACCAAGCCAGAGCCCGAGGAACAAAACCACCCCTCGAGGTAAAGAAACAGGGTCCGAGGAATAAAACCAGAGCCCGAGGAATAAAAACAGAGCTCAAGGAACAAAACCAGAACCCGAGGAACAAAACTAGAGTTCGAGGAAGCAAACGAGAGCCCGAGGAACAAAACCAGTGCCAAAGGAAGAAAACCAGAGCCCGAGGAAGAAAACCAGGGCCTGAGGAACAAAACTAGAGCTCGAGGAACAAACCCGGAGCCCGAGGAACACAACCAGAGCCCGAGGAAAACAACCAGAGCCCGAGGAACAAAAACAGAGCCCGAGGAACAAAACTAGGGCACGAAGAAGAAAAGGAGAGCTCGAGGAAGAAATCCAGAGCCCGAACAACAAAACCAGAGCCTGAGGGAGAAAACCAGAGCCCGAGGAAGAAAACCAGAGCCCGAGGAAGAAAACCAGACCTCGATGAACAAAACCAGAGCCCGAGGAACAAAACCAGAACCCGAGGAACAAAACGACAGTTCGAGGAAGAAAACGAGAGCCCGAGGAACAAAACCAGTGCCAAAGGAATAAAACCAGAGCCCGAGGAAGAAAACCAGAGCCCGAGGAACAAAAGTAGAGCTCTTGGAACAAAACCAGGTGCCGAGGAAGAAAAGGAGAGCCTGAGGAACAAAACCAAAGCCCGAAGAACAATATCAGAGCCCAAGGAACAAAAGGAAACCCCGAGGAAGAAAACCAGGGCCTGAGGAACAAAACTAGAGCTCGAGGAACAAACCCGGAGCCCGAGGAACACAACCAGGGCCCGAGCAACAAAACCAGAGCCTGAGGAAGAAAACCAGAGCCCGAGGAAGAAAACCAGAGCCCGAGGAAGAAAACCAGACCTCAAGGAACAAAACCAGAACCCGAGGAACAAAACGTGAGTCCAAGGAAGAAAGCGAGACCCCGACAAACATAACCAGTGCCCAAGGAATAAAACCAGAGCTCGAGGAACAAAACCAGAACCCAAGGACAAAAAGGAAGGCCTGAAGAACAAAACGAGGGCCATAGGACCACAACCAGAGCCCGTGGAACAAAACCAGGGCAGAAACCGAGGAACAAATCCAGAGCCCGAGGAACAAAACTAGCCCTCGAGGAAGAAAACCAGAGCCCGAGGAACAAAACCAGAGCCCGAGGAAAACAACCAGGGCCTGAGGAACCAAGCCAGAGCCCGAGGAACAAAACCACCCCTCGAGGTAAAGAAACAGGGTCCGAGGAAGAAAACCAGAGCCCGAGGAAGAAAACCAGAGCCTGAGGAACAAAACCAGAGCCCGAGGAAGAAAACAAGCCCTCGATGAACAAAACCAGAGCCCGAGGAACAGAACCAGAGCCCGAGGAAAACAACCAGGGCCTGAGGAACCAAGCCACAGCCCGAGGAAGAAAACCACCCCTCGAGGTAAAGAAACAGGGTCCGAGGAAGAAAACCAGAGCCCGAGGAATAAAACCAGAGCTCGAGGAACAAAACCAGAACCCGAGGAACAAAACGAGAGTTGGAGGAAGAAAACGAGAGCCCGAGGAACAAAACCAGTGCCAAAGGAAGAAAACCAGAGCCCGAGGAAGAAAACCAGAGCCCGAGGAAGAAAACTAGAGCTCTTGGAACAAAACCAGGTGCCGAGGAAGAAAAGGAGAGCCCGAGGAACAAAAACAGAGCCCGAGGAACAAAACCAAAGCCCGAAGAACAATATCAGAGCCCAAGGAACAAAAGGAAACCCCGAGGAAGAAAACCAGGGCCTGAGGAACAAAACTAGAGCTCGAGGAACAAACCCGGAGCCCGAGGAACACAACCAGAGCCCGAGGAACACAACCAGAGCCCGAGGAACAAAAACAGAGCCCGAGGAACAAAACTAGGGCCCGAAGAAGAAAAGGAGAGCTCGAGGAAGAAATCCAGAGCCCGAGCAACAAAACCAGAGCCCGAGGAAGAAAACCAGAGCCCGAGGAAGAAAACCAGAGCCCGAGGAAGAAAACCAGAGCCCGAGGAAGAAAACCAGACCTCAAGGAACAAAACCAGAAACCGAGGAACAAAACGAGAGTCCGAGGAAGAAAACGAGAGCCCGAGGAACATAACCAGTGCCCAAGGAATAAAACCAGAGCTCGAGGAACAAAACCAGAGCCCAAGGACAAAAAGGAAGGCCTGAAGAACAAAACGAGGGCCATAGGAAGAAAACCAGAGCCCATGGAATAAAACCAGGGCCCGAGGAACCGAACCAGAAACCGAGGAACAAATCCAGAGCCCGAGGAACAAAACTAGCCCTCGAGGAACAAAACCACAGCCCGAGGAACAAAACCAGAGCCCGAGGAAAACAACCAGGGCCTGAGGAACCAAGCCAGAGCCCGAGGAACAAAACCACGCCTCGAGGTAAAGCAACAGGGTCCGAGGAAGAAAACCAGAGCCCGAGGAACAAAACCAGAGCCTGAGGAACAAAACCAGAGCCCGACGAAGAAAACCAGACCTCGATGAACAAAACCAGAGCCCGAGGAACAGAACCAGAGCCCGAGGAACACAACCAGAGCCCGAGGAAGAAAACCAGACCTCGATGAACAAAACCAGAGCCCGAGGAATAAAACCAGAGCTCAAGGAACAAAACCAGAACCCGAGGAACAAAACGAGAGTTCGAGGAAGAAAACGAGAGCCCGAGGAACAAAACCAGTGCCAAAGGAAGAAAACCAGAGCCCGAGGAAGAAAACCAGAGCCCGAGGAAGAAAACTAGAGCTCTTGGAACAAAACCAGGTGCCGAGGAAGAAAAGGAGAGCCCGAGGAACAAAAACAGAGCCCGAGGAACAAAACTAGGGCACGAAGAAGAAAAGGAGAGCTCGAGGAAGAAATCCAGAGCCTGAGGAAGAAAACCAGAGCCTGAGGAAGAAAACCAGAGCCCGAGGAAGAAAACCAGAGCCCGAGGAAGAAAACCAGAGCCCAAGGAAGAAAACCAGAGGTCAAGGAACAAAACCAGAACCCGAGGAACAAAACGAGAGTCCAAGGAAGAAAACGAGAGCCCGAGGAACAAAACCAGTGCCAAAGGAAGAAAACCAGAGCCCGAGGAAGAAAACCAGAGCCCGAGGAAGAAAACCAGAGCCCGAGCAACAAAACCAGAGCCTGAGGGAGAAAACCAGAGCCCGAGGAAGAAAACCAGACCTCGATGAAAAAAACCAGAGCCCGAGGAACAGAACCAGAGCCCAAGGAACACAACCAGAGCCCGAGGAAGAAAACTAGAGCTCTTGGAACACAACCAGGGCCCGAGGAACACAACCAGAGCCCGAGGAACAAAAACAGAGCCCGAGGAACAAAACTAGGGCCCGATGAAGAAAAGGAGAGCTCGAGGAAGAAATCCAGAGCCCGAGCAACAAAACCAGAGCCTGAGGAAGAAAACCAGAGCCCGAGGAAGAAAACCAGAGCCCGAGGAAGAAAACTAGAGCTCTTGGAACAAAACCAGATGCCAAGGAAGAAAAGGAGAGCCCGAGGAACAAAAACAGAGCCCAAGGAACAAAACCAAAGCCCGAAGAACAATATCAGAGCCCAAGGAAAAAAAGGAAACCCCGAGGAAGAAAACCAGGGCCTGAGGATCAAAACTAGAGCTCGAGGAACAAACCCGGAGCCCG
This sequence comes from Calonectris borealis, assembly GCF_964195595.1. Classification (NCBI taxonomy): domain Eukaryota; kingdom Metazoa; phylum Chordata; class Aves; order Procellariiformes; family Procellariidae; genus Calonectris; species Calonectris borealis. The sequence goes on from NW_027441463.1 coordinate 929,993, forward strand.
AGGAACACAACCAGGGCCCGAGGAACACAACCAGAGTCCGAGGAACAAAAACAGAGCCCGAGGAACAAAACTAGGGCCCGAAGAAGAAAAGAGAGCTCGAGGAAGAAATCCAGAGCCCGAGGAACAAAAACAGAGCCTGAGGAAGAAAACCAGAGCCCGAGGAAGAAAACCAGAGCCCGAGGAAGAAAACCAGACCCCAATGAAGAAAACCAGAGCTCAAGGAACAAAACCAGAACCCGAGGAACAAAACGAGAGTTCGAGATAGAAAACGAGAGCCCGAGGAACAAAACCAATGCCAAAGGAAGAAAACCAGAGCCCGAGGAAGAAAACGAGAGCCCGAGGAAGAAAACTAGAGCTCTTGGAACAAAACCAGATGCCAAGGAAGAAAAGGAGAGCCCGAGGAATAAAAACAGAGCCCGAGGAACAAAACCAAAGCCCGAAGAACAATATCAGAGCCCAAGGAACAAAAGGAAACCCCAAGGAAGAAAACCAGGGCTTGAGGAACATAACTAGAGCTCGAGGAACAAACCCGGAGCCCGAGGAAGACAACCAGAGCCCGAGGAAAACAACCAGAGCCCGAGGAACACAACCAGAGCCCGAGGAACAAAACTAGGGCCCGAAGAAGAAAAGGAGAGCTCGAGGAAGAAATCCAGAGCCCGAGCAACAAAACCAGAGCCTGAGGAAGAAAACCAGAGCCCGAGGAAGAAAACCAGAGCCCGAGGAAGAAAACTAGAGCTCTTGGAACAAAACCAGATGCCAAGGAAGAAAAGGAGAGCCCGAGGAACAAAAACAGAGCCCGAGGAACAAAACCAAAGCCCGAAGAACAATATCAGAGACCAAGGAACAAAAGGAAACCCCAAGGAAGAAAACCAGGGCCTGAGGAAAAAAACTAGAGCTCGAGGAACAAACCTGGAGCCCGAGGAACACAACCAAGGCCCGAGGAACACAACCAGAGCCCGAGGAACAAAAACAGAGCCCGAGGAACAAAACTAGGGTCCGAAGAAGAAAAGGAGAGCTCGAGGAAGAAATCCAGAGCCCGAGCAACAAAACCAGAGCCTGAGGAAGAAAACCAGAGCCCGAGGAAGAAAACCAGAACCCGAGGAAGAAAACCAGACCTCAAGGAACAAAACCAGAACCCGAGGAACAAAACGAGCGTCCGAGGAAGAAAACGAGAGCTCGAGGAACAAAACCAGTGCCAAAGGAAGAAAACCAGAGTCCGAGGAAGAAAACCACCCCTCGAGGTAAAGAAACAGGGTCCGAGGAAGAAAACCAGAGCCCGAGGAATAAAACCAGAGCTCAAGGAACAAAACCAGAACCCGAGGAACAAAACGAGAGTTCGAGGAAGAAAACGAGAGCCCGAGGAACAAAACCAGTGCCAAAGGAATAAAACCAGAGCCCGAGGAAGAAAACCAGAGCCCGAGGAAGAAAACCATACCGCAAGGAAGAAAACCAGACCTCAAGGAACAAAACCAGAACCCGCGGAACAAAACGAGAGTCCGAGGAAGAAAACGAGAGCCCGAGGAACATAACCAGTGCCCAAGGAATAAAACCAGAGCTCAAGGAACAAAACGAGAGCCCAAGGACAAAAAGGAAGGCCTGAAGAACAAAACGAGGGCCATAGGAAGAAAACCAGAGCCCATGGAATAAAACCAGGGCCTGAGGAACCGAATCAGAAACCGAGGAACAAGTCCAGAGCCCGAGAAAAAAAACTAGCCCTCGAGGAACAAAACCAGAGCCCGAGGAACAAAACCAGAGCCCGAGGAAAACAACCAGGGCCTGAGGAACCAAGCCAGAGCCCGAGGAACAAAACCACCCCTCGAGGTAAAGAAACAGGGTTCGAGGAAGAAAACCAGAGCCCGAGGAAGAAAACCAGAGCCTGAGGAAGAAAACCAGCACCCGAGGAAGAAAACCAGACCTCGATGAACAAAACCAGAGCCCGAGGAATAAAACCAGAGCTCAAGGAACAAAACCAGAACCCGAGGAACAAAACGAGAGTTCGAGGAAGAAAACGAGAGCCCAAGGAACAAAACCAGTGCCAAAGGAAGAAAACCAGAGTCCGAGGAAGAAAACCACCCCTCGAGGTAAAGAAACAGGGTCCGAGGAAGAAAACCAGAGCCCGAGGAATAAAACCAGAGCTCGAGGAACAAAACCAGAACCCGAGGAACAAAACGAGAGTTCGAGGAAGAAAACGAGAGCCCGAGGAACAAAACCAGTGCCAAAGGAAGAAAACCAGAGCCCGAGGAAGAAAACCAGAGCCCGAGGAAGAAAACCAGACCGCAAGGAAGAAAACCAGACCTCAAGGAACAAAACCAGAACCCGAGGAACAAAACGAGAGTCCGAGGAAGAAAACGAGAGCCCGAGGAACAAAACCAGTGCCCAAGGAATAAAACCAGAGCTCGAGGAACAAAACCAGAGCCCAAGGACAAAAAGGAAGGCCTGAAGAACAAAACGAGGGCCATAGGAAGAAAACCAGAGCCCATGGAATAAAACCAGGGCCCGAGGAACCGAACCAGAAACCGAGGAACAAGTCCAGAGCCCGAGAAACAAAACTAGCCCTCGAGGAACAAAACCAGAGCCCGAGGAACAAAACCAGAGCCCGAGGAAAACAACCAGGGCCTGAGGAACCAAGCCAGAGCCCGAGGAACAAAACCACCCCTCGAGGTAAAGAAACAGGGTCCGAGGAAGAAAACCAGAGCCCGAGGAAGAAAACCAGAGCCTGAGGAAGAAAACCAGCACCCGAGGAAGAAAACCAGACCTCGATGAACAAACCCAGAGCCCGAGGAATAAAACCAGAGCTCAAGGAACAAAACCAGAACCCGAGGAACAAAACGAGAGTTCGAGGAAGAAAACGAGAGCCCGAGGAACAAAACCAGTGCCAAAGGAAGAAAACCAGAGCCCGAGGAAGAAAATCAGAGCCCGAGGAACAAAACTAGAGCTCTTGGATCAAAACCAGATGCCGAGGAAGAAAAGGAGAGCCCGAGGAACAAAAACAGAGCCCGAGGAACAAAACCAAAGCCCGAAGAACAATATCAGAGCCCAAGGAACAAATGGAAACCCCGAGGAAGAAAACCAGGGCCTGAGGAACAAAACTAGAGCTCGAGGAACAAACCCGGAGCCCGAGGAACACAACCAGAGCCCGAGAAACACAACCAGAGCCCGAGGAACAAAAACAGAGCCCGAGGAACAAAACTAGGGCCCGAAGAATTAAAGGAGAGCTCGAGGAAGAAATCCAGAGCCCGAGCAACAAAACCAGAGCCTGAGGAAGAAAACCAGAGCCCGAGGAAGAAAACCAGAGCCCGAGGAATAAAACCAGAGCGCAAGGAAGAAAACCAGAGCTCAAGGAACAAAACCAGAACCCGAGGAACAAAACGAGAGTTCGAGGAAGAAAAAGAGAGCCCGAGGAACAATACCAGTGCCAAAGGAATAAAACCAGAGCCCGAGGAAGAAAACCAGAACCCGAGGAAGAAAACTAGAGCTCTTGGAACAAAACCAGGTGCCGAGGAAGTAAAGGAGAGCCCGAGGAACAAAAACAGAGCCCGAGGAACAAAACCAAAGCCCGAAGAACAATATCAGAGCCCAAGGAACAAAAGGAAACCCCAAGGAAGAAAACCAGGGCCTGAGGAACAAAACTAGAGCTCGAGGAACAAAACTAGGGCCCGAAGAAGAAAAGGAGAGCTCGAGGAAGAAATCCAGAGCCCGAGCAACAAAACCAGAGCCTGAGGAAGAAAACCAGAGCCCGAGGAAGAAAACCAGAGCCCGAGGAAGAAAACCAGAGCTCAAGGAACAAAACCAGAACCCGAGGAACAAAACGAGAGTTCGAGGAAGAAAACGAGAGCCCAAGGAACAAAACCAGTGCCAAAGGAAGAAAACCAGAGTCCGAGGAAGAAAACCACCCCTCGAGGTAAAGAAACAGGGTCCGAGGAAGAAAACCAGAGCCCGAGGAATAAAACCAGAGCTCGAGGAACAAAACCAGAACCCGAGGAACAAAACGAGAGTTCGAGGAAGAAAACGAGTGCCAAAGGAAGAAAACCAGAGCCCGAGGAAGAAAACCAGAGCCCGAGGAAGAAAACCAGACCGCAAGGAAGAAAACCAGACCTCAAGGAACAAAACCAGAACCCGAGGAACAAAACGAGAGTCCGAGGAAGAAAACGAGAGCCCGAGGAACATAACCAGTGCCCAAGGAAGAAAACCAGAGCTCAAGGAACAAAACCAGAGCCCAAGGACAAAAAGGAAGGCCTGAAGAACAAAACGAGGGCCATAGGAAGAAAACCAAAGCCCATGGAATAAAACCAGGGCCCGAGGAACCGAACCAGAAACCGAGGAACAAGTCCAGAGCCCGAGAAACAAAACTAGCCCTCGAGGAACAAAACCAGAGCCCGAGTAACAAAACCAGAGCCCGAGGAAAACAACCAGGGCCTGAGGAACCAAGCCAGAGCCCGAGGAACAAAACCACCCCTCGAGGTAAAGAAACAGGGTCCGAGGAAGAAAACCAGAGCCCGAGGAAGAAAACCAGAGCCTGAGGAAGAAAACCAGCACCCGAGGAAGAAAACCAGACCTCAATGAACAAAACCAGAGCCCGAGGAATAAAACCAGAGCTCAAGGAACAAAACCAGAACCCGAGGAACAAAACGAGAGTTCGAGGAAGAAAACGAGAGCCCGAGGAACAAAACCAGTGCCAAAGGAAGAAAACCAGAGCCCGAGGAAGAAAATCAGAGCCCGAGGAACAAAACTAGAGCTCTTGGAACAAAACCAGATGCCGAGGAAGAAAAGGAGAGCCCGAGGAACAAAAACAGAGCCCGAGGAACAAAACCAAAGCCCGAAGAACAATATCAGAGCCCAAGGAACAAAAGGAAACCCCGAGGAAGAAAACCAGGGCCTGAGGAACAAAACTAGAGCTCGAGGAACAAACCCGGAGCCCGAGGAACACAACCAGAGCCCGAGAAACACAACCAGAGCCCGAGGAACAAAAACAGAGCCCGAGGAACAAAACTAGGGCCCGAAGAATGAAAGGAGAGCTCGAGGAAGAAATCCAGAGCCCGAGCAACAAAACCAGAGCCTGAGGAAGAAAACCAGAGCCCGAGGAAGAAAACCAGAGCCCGAGGAATAAAACCAGAGCCCAAGGAAGAAAACCAGAGCTCAAGGAACAAAACCAGAACCCGAGGAACAAAAGGAGAGTTCGAGGAAGAAAACGAGAGCCCGAGGAACAATACCAGTGCCAAAGGAATAAAACCAGAGCCCGAGGAAGAAAACCAGAACCCGAGGAAGAAAACTAGAGCTCTTGGAACAAAACCAGGTGCCGAGGAAGAAAAGGAGAGCCCGAGGAACAAAAACAGAGCCCGAGGAACAAAACCAAAGCCCGAAGAACAATATCAGAGCCCAAGGAACAAAAGGAAACCCCAAGGAAGAAAACCAGGGCCTGAGGAACAAAACTAGAGCTCGAGGAACAAAACTAGGGCCCGAAGAAGAAAAGGAGAGCTCGAGGAAGAAATTCAGAGCCCGAGCAACAAAAGCAGAGCCTGAGGAAGAAAACCAGAGCCCGAGGAAGAAAACCAGAGCCCGAGGAAGAAAACCAGACCTCGAGGAACAAAACCAGAACCCGCGGAACAAAACGAGAGTCCAAGGAAGAAAACGAGAGCCCGAGGAAGAAAACCAAAGCCCGAAGAACAATATCAGAGCCCAAGGAACAAAAGTAAACCCCGAGGAAGAAAACCAGGGCCTGAGGAACAAAACTAGAGCTCGAGGAGCAAACCCGGAGCCCGAGGAACACAACCAGAGCCCGAGGAACAAAACCAGAGCCCGAGGAACAAAAACAGAGCCCGAGGAACAAAACTAGGGCCCGAAGAAGAAAAGGAGAGCTCAACGAAGAGATCCAGAGCCCGAGCAACAAAACCAGAGCCCGAGGAAGAAAACCAGAGCCCGAGGAAGAAAACCAGACTCCGTGGAAGAAAACCAGAACCAAAGGAACAAAACCAGAACCCTAGGAACAAAACGAGAGTCGGAGGAATAAGACGAGATACCGAGGAACAGAACCAGAGCCCGAGAAACACTACCAGAGCCCGAGGAAGAAAACCAGACCTCGATGAACAAAACCAGAGACCGGGGAATAAAACCAGAGCTCAAGGAACAAAACCAGAACCCGAGGAACAAAACGGGAGTCCGAGGAAGAAAACGAGAGCCCGAGGAACAAAACCAGTGCCCAAGGAATAAAACCAGAGCTCGAGGAACAAAACCAGAGCCCAAGGACAAAAAGGAAGGCCTGAAGAACAAAACGAGGGCCATAGGAAGAAAACCAGAGCCCGTGGAATAAAACCAGGGCCCGAGGAACCGAACCAGAAACCGAGGAACAAATCCAGAGCCCGAGGAACAAAACTAGCCCTCGAGGAACAAAACCAGAGCCCGAGGAACAAAACCAGAGCCCGAGGAAAACAACGAGGGCCTGAGGAACCAAGCCAGAGCCCGAGAACCAAAACCACCCCTTGAGGTAAAGAAACAGGGTCCGAGGAATAAAACCAGAGCCCGAGGAAGAAAACCAGAGCCTGAGGAACAAAACCAGAGCCCGAGGAAGAAAACAAGCCCTCGATGAACAAAACCAGAGCCCGAGGAACAGAATCAGAGCCCGAGGAAAACAACCAGAGACCGAGGAAGAAAACCAGACCTCGATGAACAAAACCAGAGCCCGGGGAATAAAACCAGAGCTCAAGGAACAAAACCAGAACCCGAGGAACAAAACGAGAGTTCGAGGAAGAAAACGAAAGCCCGAGGAAGAAAACCTGAGCCCGAGGAAGAAAACCAGACCTCAAGGAACAAAACCAGAAACTGAGGAACAAAATGAGAGCCCGAGGAAAACAACGAGAGCCCGAGGAACAAAACCAGAGCCTGAGGAACAAAAGCAGATCCCGAGGAAAAAAACAAGCCCTCGATGAACAAAACCAGAGCCCGAGGAACAGAACCAGAGCCCAAGGAACAGAACCAGAGCCCGAGGAAGAAAACCAGACCTCGATGAACAAAACCAGAGCCCGAGGAATAAAACCAGAGCTCAAGGAACAAAACCAGAACCTGAGGAACAGAACGAGAGTTCGAGGAAGAAAACGAGAGCCCGTAGAACAATATCAGAGCCCAAGGAACAAAAGGAAACCCCGAGGAAGAAAACGAGGGCCTGAGGATCAAAACTAGAGCTCGAGGAGCAAACCCGGAGCCCGAGGAACACAACGAGAGCCCGAGGAAGAAAACCATAGCCCGAGGAAGAAAACCTGAGCTCAAGGAACAAAACCAGAACCCGAGGAACAAAACGAGAGTCGGAGGAAGAAGACGAGAGCCCGAGGAACAAAACCAGAGCCCAAGGACAAAAAGGAAGGCCTGAAGAACAAAACGAGGGCCATAGGAAGAAAACCAGAGCCCGTGGAATAAAACCAGGGCCCGAGGAACCGAACCAGAAACCGAGGAACAAAACCAGAGCCCGAGGAAAAAAACCAGAGCCCGAGGAAAAAAACCAGAGCCCGAGGAACAAAACCAGAGCCCGAGGAAGAAAACAAGCCCTCGATGAACAAAACCAGAGCCCGAGGAACAGAACCAGAGCCCGAGGAAGAAAACAAGCCCTCGATGAACAAAACCAGAGCCCGAGGAACAGAACCAGAGCCCTAGGAACACAACCAGAGCCCGAGGAAGAAAACCAGACCTCGATGAACAAAACCAGAGCCCGAGGAATAAAACCAGAGCTCAAGGTAAAAAACCAGAACCTGAGGAACAAAATGAGAGTCCGAGGAAGAAAAAGAGAGCCCGAGGAACAAAACCAGTGCCCAAGGAATAAAACCAGAGTTCGAGGAAGAAAACCAGAGCCGAAGGACAAAAAGGTGGGCCTGAAGAACAAAACGAGGGCCATAGGTAGAAAACCAGAGCCTGTGGAATAAAACCAGGGCCCGAGGAACCAAGCCAGAGCCCGAGGAACAAAACCAGACCTCCGTGAACAAAACCAGAGCCTGAGGAAGAAAACAAGAGCCCGAGGAAGAAAACCAGAGGTCAAGGAACAAAACCAGAGCCCGAGGAACAAAACAGAGACCGAGGAGCTAATGCAGAGCTTCAGGAAGAAAACAAGATCCTGAGGAAGAAAAGCAGAGGCCGAGGAAGTAAACTAAAGCTCTGGGAACAAAACCAGATGCCGAGGAAGAAAACGAGAGCCCGAGGAACAAAACCAGTGCGCAAGGAACAAAACCAGATCTCGAGGAACAAAACCAGATCCTGAGGAAGAAAAACCACAGCCCGAGGAACAAAACCATAGCTCGCGGAACAAAACCAGACCCGAGGAACACAACCAGAGCCCGAGGAACAAAACCAGAGACCGAGGAACAAATCTAGGGCCTTAAGAAGAAAACGAGAGCTGGAGGAAGAAATCCAGAGCCCGAGCAAGAAAACCAGAGCGTGAGGAAGAAAACCAGACCTCGATGAACAAAACCAGAGCCCGGGGAATAAAACCGGAGCTCAAGGAACAAAACCAGAACCCGAGGAACACAACCAGAGCCCGAGGAAGAAAACCAGACCTCGATGAACAAAACCAGAGCCCAGGGAATAAAACCAGAGCTCAAGGAACAAAACCAGAACCCGAGGAACAAAACGAGAGTTCGAGGAAGAAAACGAGAGCCCGAGGAACAAAACCAGTGCCAAAGGAAGAAAACCAGAGCCCGAGGAAGAAAACCAGAGCCCGAGAAAGAAAACCAGAGCCGGAAGAACAATATCAGAGCCCAAGGAACAAAAGGAAAACCCGAGGAAGAAAACCAGGGCCTGAGGAACAAAACTAGAGCTCGAGGAACAAACCCGGAGCCCGAGGAACACAACCAGAGCCCGAGGAACAAAACCAGAGCCCGAGGAACAAAAACAGAGCCTGAGGAACAAAACTAGGGCCCGAAGAAGAAAAGGAGAGCTCGAGGAAGAAATCCAGAGCCCGAGCAACAAAACCAGAGCCTGAGGAAGAAAACCAGAGCCCGAGGAAGAAAACCAGAGCCCGAGGAAGAAAACCAGACCTCAAGGAAAAAAAACAGAACCCGAGGAACAAAACGAGAGTCCGAGGAAGAAAACGAGAGCCCGAGGAACATAACCAGTGCCCAAGGAATAAAACCAGAGCTCGAGGAACAAAACCAGAGCCCAAGGACAAAAAGGAAGGCCTGAAGAACAAAACGAGGGCCATAGGAAGAACACCAGAGCCCGTGGAATAAAACCAGGGCCCGAGGAACCGAACCAGAAACCGAGGAACAAATCCAGAGCAAGAGGAACAAAACTAGCCCTCGAGGAACAAAACCAGAGGCCGAGGAACAAAACCAGAGCCCGAGGAAAACAACCAGGGCCTGAGGAACCAAGCCAGAGCCCGAGGAACAAAACCACCCCTCGAGGTAAAGAAACAGGGTCCGAGGAAGAAAACCAGAGCCCGAGGAACAAAACCAGAGCCTGAGGAACAAAACCAGAGCCCGAGGAAGAAAACAAGCCCTCGATGAACAAAACCAGAGCCTGAGGAACAGAACCAGAGCCCGAGGAATACAACCAGAGCCCGAGGAAGAAAACCAGACCTCGATGAACAAAACCAGAGCCCGAGGAAGAAAACCAGAGATCGAGGAACAAAACCAGAACCCGAGGAACAAAACGAGAGTTCGAGGAAGAAAACGAGAGCCCGAGGAACCAAACCAGTGCCAAAGGAAGAAAACCAGAGCCCGAGGAAGAAAACCAGAGCTCTTGGAACAAAACCAGATGCCGAGGAAGAAAAGGAGAGCCCAAGGAACAAAAACAGAGCCCGAGGACCAAAACCAAAGCCCGAAGAACAATATCAGAGCCCAAGGAACAAAAGGAAACCCCGAGGAAGAAAACCAGGGCCTGAGGAACAAAACTAGAGCTCGAGGAACAAACCCGGAGCCCGAGGAACACAACCAGAGCCCGAGGAACAAAACCAGAGCCCGAGGAACAAAAACAGAGACTGAGGAACAAAACTAGGGCCCGAAGAAGAAAAGGAGAGCTCAAGGAAGAAATCCAGAGCCCGAGCAACAAAACCAGAGCCAGAGGAAGAAAACCAGAGCCCGAGGAAGAAAACCAGAGCCCGAGGAAGAAAACCAGAGCCCGAGGAAGAAAACCAGACCTCGATGAACAAAACCAGAGCCCGAGGAATAAAACCAGAGCTCAAGGAACGAAACCAGAACCCGGGGAACAAAACAAGAGTTTGAGGAAGAAAACTGGAGCCCGAAGAACAATATCAGAGCCCAAGGAACAAAAGGAAACCCCGAGGAAGAAAACCAGGGCCTGAGGAACAAAACTAGAGCTCGAGGAGCAAACCCGGAGCCCGAGGAACACAACCAGAGCCCGAGGAACACAACCAGAGCCCGAGGAACAAAAACAGAGCCCGAGGAACAAAACTAGGGCCCGAAGAAGAAAAGGAGAGCTCGAGGAAGAGATCCAGAGCCCGAGGAAGAAAACCAGAGCCCGAGGAAGAAAACCAGACCCCGAGGAAGAAAACCAGAGCCCGAGGAAGAAAACCAGAGCCCGAGGAATAAAACCAGACCTCAAGGAACAAAACCAGAACCTGAGGAACAAAAGGAGAGCCCGAGGAACACAACGAGAGCCCGAGGAACAAAACCAGTGCCCAAGGAATAAAACCAGAGCTCGAGGAACAAAACCAGAGCCCAAGGACAAAAAGGAAGGCCTGAAGAACAAAACGAGGGTAATAGGAAGAAAACCAGAGCCCGTGGAATAAAACCAGGGCCCGAGAAACCGAACCAGAAACCGAGGAACAAATCCAGAGCCCGAGGAACAAATCTAGCGCTCGAGGAACAAAACCAGAGCCCGAGGAACAAAACCAGAGCCCGAGGAAAACAACCAGGGCCTGAGGAACCAAGCCAGAGCCCGAGGAACAAAACCACCCCTCGAGGTAAAGAAACAGGGTCCGAGGAAGAAAACCAGAGCCCGAGGAACAAAACCAGAGCCTGAGGAACAAAACCAGAGCCCGAGGAAGAAAACAAGCCCTCGATGAACAAAACCAGAGCCTGAGGAACAGAACCAGAGCCCGAGGAATACAACCAGAGCCCGAGGAAGAAAACCAGACCTCGATGAACAAAACCAGAGCCCGAGGAAGAAAACCAGAGCTCGAGGAACAAAACCAGAACCCGAGGAACAAAACGAGAGTTCGAGGAAGAAAACGAGAGCCCGAGGAACAAAACCAGTGCCAAAGGAAGAAAACCAGAGCCCGAGGAAGAAAACCATAGCCGAGGAAGAAAACTAGAGCTCTTGGAACAAAACCAGATGCCGAGGAAGAAAAGGAGAGCCCGAGGAACAAAAACAGAGCCCGAGGAACAAAACCAAAGCCCGAAGAACAATATCAGAGCCCAAGGAACAAAAGGAAACCCCGAGGAAGAAAACCAGGGCCTGAGGAACAAAACTAGAGCTCGAGGAACAAACCCGGAGCCCGAGGAACACAACCAGATCCCGAGGAACAAAACCAGAGCCCGAGGAACAAAAACAGAGCCTGAGGAACAAAACCAGGGCCCGAAGAAGAAAAGGAGAGCTCAAGGAAGAAATCCAGAGCCCGAGCAACAAAACCAGAGCCAGAGGAAGAAAACCAGACTCCGAGGAAGAAAACCAGAGCCCGAGGAAGAAAACCAGACCTCAAGGAACAAAACCAGAACCCGAGGAACAAAACGAGAGTCCGAAGAAGAAAACGAGAGCCCGAGGAACAGAACCAGAGCCCGAGGAACAAAACCAGAGCCCGAGGAAAACAACCAGGGCCTGAGGAACCAAGCCAGAGCCCGAGGAACAAAACCACCCCTCGAGGTAAAGAAACAGGGTCCGAGGAATAAAACCAGAGCCCGAGGAAGAAAACCAGAGCCTGAGGAACAAAACCAGAGCCCGAGGAAGAAAACAAGCCCTCGATGAACAAAACCAGAGCCCGAGGAACAGAACCAGAGCCCGAGGAACACAACCAGAGCCCGAGGAAGAAAACCAGACCTCGATGAACAAAACCAGAGCCCGAGGAATAAAACCAGAGCTCAAGGAACAAAACCAGAACCCGAGGAACAAAAGGAGAGTTCGAGGAAGAAAACGAGAGCCCGAAGAAAAATATCAGAGCCCAAGGAACAAAAGGAAACCCCGAGGAAGAAAACCAGGGCCTGAGGAACAAAACTAGAGCTCGAGGAGCAAACCCGGAGCCAGAGGAACACAACCAGAGCCCGAGGAAGAAAACCAGAAACCGAGGAAGAAAACCAGAGCCCGAGGAAGAAAACCAGACCTCAAGGAACAAAACCAGAACCCGAGGAACAAAACGAGAGTCGGAGGAAGAAGACGAGAGCCCGAGGAACAAAACTAGAGCCCAAGGACAAAAAGGAAGGCCTGAAGATCAAAACGAGGGCCATAGGAAGAAAACCAGAGCCCATGGAATAAAACCAGGGCCCGAGGAACCGAACCAGAGCCCGAGGAACAAAACCAGAACCCGAGGAACAAAACGAGAGTCCGAGGAAGAAAACGAGAGCCCGAGGAACAGAACCAGAGCCCGAGGAACAGAACCAGAGCCCGAGGAAGAAAACCAAACCTCGATGAACAAAACCAGAGCCCGAGGAATAAAACCAGAGCTCAAGGAACGAAACCAGAACCCGGGGAACAAAACAAGAGTTCGAGGAAGAAAACTAGAGCCCGAAGAACAATATCAGAGCCCAAGGAACAAAAGGAAACCCCGAGGAAGAAAACCAGGGCCTGAGGAACAAAACTAGAGCTCGAGGAGCAAACCCGGAGCCCGAGGAACACAACCAGAGCCTGAGGAAGAAAACCAGAGTCCGAGGAAGAAAACCAGAGCCCGAGGAAGAAAACCTGAGCTCAAGGAAAAAAACCAGACCCCGAGGAACAAAACGAGAGTAGGAGGAAGAAGACGAGAGCCCGAGGAACAAAACCAGAGCCCAAGGACAAAAAGGAAGGCCTGAAGATCAAAACGAGGGCCATAGGAAGAAAACCAGAGCCCGTGGAATAAAACCAGGGCCCGAGGAACCGAACCAGAAACCGAGGAACAAAACCAGAGCCCAAGGAATAAAACCAGATCCCGAGGAAAAAAACCAGAGCCCGAGGAACAAAACCAGAGCCGGAGGAAGAAAACAAGCCCTCGATGAACAAAACCAGAGCCCGAGGAACAGAACCAGAGCCCGAGGAAGAAAACAAGCCCTCGATGAACAAAACCAGAGCCCGAGGAACAGAACCAGAGCCCGAGGAACACAACCAGAGCCCGAGGAAGAAAACCAGACCTCGATGAACAAAACCAGAACCCGAGGAATAAAACCAGAGCTCAAGGTAAAAAACCAGAACCTGAGGAACAAAATGAGAGTCCGAGGAAGAAAAAGAGAGCCCGAGGAACAAAACCAGTGCCCAAGGAATAAAACCAGAGTTCGAGGAATAAAACCAGAGCCCAAGGACAAAAAGGAAGGCCTGAAGAACAAAACGAGGGCCATAGGAAGAAAACCAGAGCCTGTGGAATAAAACCAGGGCCCGAGGAACCAAACCAGAAACCGAGGAACAAAACCAGAGCCCGAGGAACAAAACCAGAGCCCGAGCCAAAAAAACAGGGCCCGAGGAACCAAGCCAGAGCCCGAGGAACAAAACCAGCCCTCCATGAACAAAACCAGAGCCTGAGGAAGAAAACAAGAGCCCAAGGAAGAAAACCAGAGCCCGAGGAACAAAACCAGAGCCCGAGGAACAAAACAGAGACCGAGGAGCTAATGCAGAGCTTCAGGAAGAAAACAAGAGCCTGAGGAAGAAAAGCAGAGGCAGAGGAAGTAAACTAAAGCTCTGGGAACAAAACCAGATGCCGAGGAAGAAAACGAGAGCCCGAGGAACAAAACCAGTGCGCAAGGAACAAAACCAGATCTCGAGGAACAAAACCAGATCCTGAGGAAGAAAAACCACAGCCCGAGGAACAAAACCATAGCTCGCGGAACAAAACCAGACCCGAGGAACACAACCAGAGCCCGAGGAACAAAACCAGAGACCGAGGAACAAATCTAGGGCCTTAAGAAGAAAACGAGAGCTGGAGGAAGAAATCCAGAGCCCGAGCAAGAAAACCAGAGAGTGAGGAAGAAAACCAGACCTCGATGAACAAAACCAGAGCCCGGGGAATAAAACCAGAGCTCAAGGAACAAAACCAGAACCCGAGGAACACAACCAGAGCCCGAGGAAGAAAACCAGACCTCGATGAACAAAACCAGAGCCCAGGGAATAAAACCAGAGCTCAAGGAACAAAACCAGAACCCGAGGAACAAAACGAGAGTTCGAGGAAGAAAATGAGAGCCCGAGGAACATAACCAGTGCCAAAGGAAGAAAACCAGAGCCCGGGGAAGAAAACCAGAGCCCGAGGAAGAAAACTAGAGCTCTTGGAACAAAACCAGGTGCCGAGGAAGAAAAGGAGAGCCCGAGGAACAAAAACAGAGCCCGAGGAACAAAACCAAAGCCCGAAGAACAATATCAGAGCCCAAGGAACAAAAGGAAACCCCGAGGAAGAAAACCAGGGCCTGAGGAACAAAACTAGAGCTCGAGGAGCAAACCCGGAGCCCGAGGAACACAACCAGAGCCCAGGGAACACAACCAGAGCCCGAGGAACAAAACTAGGGCCCGAAGAAGAAAAGGAGAGCTCGAGGAAGAAATCCAGAGCCCGAGCAACAAAACCAGAGCCCGAGGAAGAAAACCAGAGCCCGAGGAAGAAAACCAGAGCCCGAGGAAGAAAACCAGACCTCAAGGAACAAAACCAGAACCTGAGGAACAAAATGAGAGCCCGAGGAACACAACGAGAGCCCGAGGAACAAAACCAGTGCCCAAGGAATAAAACCAGAGCTCGAGGAACAAAACCAGAGCCCAAGGACAAAAAGGAAGGCCTGAAGAACAAAACGAGGGCCATAGGAAGAAAACCAGAGCCCATGGAATAAAACCAGGGCCCGAGGAACCAAACCAGAAACCGAGGAACAAATCCAGAGCAAGAGGAACAAAACTAGCACTCGAGGAACAAAACCAGAGCCCGAGGAAAACAACCAGGGCCTGAGGAACCAAGCCAGAGCCCGAGGAACAAAACCACCCCTCGAGGTAAAGAAACAGGGTCCGAGGAAGAAAACCAGAGCCCGAGGAAGAAAACCAGAGCCTGAGGAACAAAACCAGAGCCCGAGGAAGAAAACAAGCCCTCGATGAACAAAACCAGAGCCCGAGGAACAGAACCAGAGCCCGAGGAACACAACCAGAGCCCGAGGAAGAAAACCAGACCTCGATGAACAAAACCAGAGCCCGAGGAATAAAACCAGAGCTCAAGGAACAAAACCAGAATCCGAGGAACAAAAGGAGAGTTCGAGGAAGAAAACGAGAGCCCGAAGAAAAATATCAGAGCCCAAGGAACAAAAGGAAACCCCGAGGAAGAAAACCAGGGCCTGAGGAACAAAACTAGAGCTCGAGGAGCAAACCCGGAGCCCGAGGAACACAACCAGAGCCCGAGGAAGAAAACCAGAAACCGAGGAAGAAAACCAGAGCCCGAGGAAGAAAACCAGACCTCAAGGAACAAAACCAGAACCCGAGGAACAAAACGAGAGTCGGAGGAAGAAGACGAGAGCCCGAGGAACAAAACTAGAGCCCAAGGACAAAAAGGAAGGCCTGAAGATCAAAACGAGGGCCATAGGAAGAAAACCAGAGCCCATGGAATAAAACCAGGGCCCGAGGAACCGAACCAGAGCCCGAGGAACAAAACCAGAGCCCGAGGAAAAAAACCAGAGCCCGAGGAAAAAAAACAGAGCCCGAGGAACAAAACCAGAGCCCGAGGAAGAAAACAAGCCTTCGATGAACAAAACCAGAGCCCGAGGAACAGAACCAGAGCCCGAGGAACACAACCAGAGCCCGAGGAAGAAAACCAGACCTCGATGAACAAAACCAGAGCCCAAGGAATAAAACCAGAGCTCAAGGTAAAAAACCAGAACCTGAGGAACAAAATGAGAGTCCGAGGAAGAAAAAGAGAGCCCGAGGAACAAAACCAGTGCGCAAGGAATAAAACCAGAGCTCGAGGAACAAAACCAGAGCCCAAGGACAAAAAGGAAGGCCTGAAGAACAAAACGAGGGCCATAGGAAGCAAACCAGAGCCCGTGGAATAAAACCAGGGCCCGAGGAACCAAACCAGAAACCGAGCAACAAAACCAGAGCCTGAGGAAGAAAACCAGAGCCCGAGGAAGAAAACCAGACCTCAAGGAACAAAACCAGAACCCGAGGAACAAAAGGAGAGTTCGAGGAAGAAAACGAGAGACCGAAGAAAAATATCAGAGCCCAAGGAACAAAAGGAAACCCCGAGGAAGAAAACCAGGGCCTGAGGAACAAAACTAGAGCTCGAGGAGCAAACCCGGAGCCCGAGGAACACAACCAGAGCCCGAGGAACACAACCAGAGCCCGAGGAACAAAACCAGAGCCCGAGGAAAACAACCAGGGCCTGAGGAACCAAGCCAGAGCCCGAGGAACAAAACCACCCCTCGAGGTAAAGAAACAGGGTCCGAGGAAGAAAACCAGAGCCCGAGGAAGAAAACCAGAGCCTGAGGAACAAAACCAGAGCCCGAGGAAGAAAACAAGCCCTCGATGAACAAAACCAGAGCCCGAGGAACAGAACCAGAGCCCGAGGAACAGAACCAGAGCCCGAGGAAGAAAACCAGACCTCGATGAACAAAACCAGAGCCCGAGAAATAAAACCAGAGCTCAAGGAAGGAAACCAGAACCCGGGGAACAAAACAAGAGTTCGAGGAAGAAAACTGGAGCCCGAAGAACAATATCAGAGCCCAAGGAACAAAAGGAAACCCCGAGGAAGAAAACCAGGGCCTGAGGAACAAAACTAGAGCTCGAGGAGCAAACCCGGAGCCCGAGGAACACAACCAGAGCCCGAGGAACACAACCAGAGCCCGAGGAACAAAAACAGAGCCCGAGGAACAAAACTAGGGCCCGAAGAAGAAAAGGAGAGCTCGAGGAAGAGATCCAGAGCCCGAGGAAGAAAACCAGAGCCCGAGGAAGAAAACCAGACCCCGAGGAAGAAAACCAGACTCCGAGGAAGAAAACCAGAGCCCGAGGAAGAAAACCAGAGCCCGAGGAAGAAAACCAGAGCTCAAGGAACAAAACCAGAACCTGAGGAACAAAAGGAGAGCCCGAGGAACACAACGAGAGCCCGAGGAACAAAAGCAGTGCCCAAGGAATAAAACCAGAGCTCGAGGAACAAAACCAGAGCCCAAGGACAAAAAGGAAGGCCTGAAGAACAAAACGAGGGCCATAGGAAGAAAACCAGAGCCCGTGGAATAAAACCAGGGCCCGAGGAACCGAACCAGAAACCGAGGAACAAATCCAGAGCCCGAGGAACAAATCTAGCCCTCGAGGAACAAAACCAGAGCCCGAGGAACAAAACCAGAGCCCGAGGAAAACAACCAGGGCCTGAGGAACCAAGCCAGAGCCCGAGGAACAAAACCACCCCTCGAGGTAAAGAAACAGGGTCCGAGGAAGAAAACCAGAGCCCGAGGAACAAAACCAGAGCCTGAGGAACAAAACCAGAGCCCGAGGAAGAAAACAAGCCCTCGATGAACAAAACCAGAGCCTGAGGAACAGAACCAGAGCCCGAGGAATACAACCAGAGCCCGAGGAAGAAAACCAGACCTCGATGAACAAAACCAGAGCCCGAGGAAGAAAACCAGAGCTCGAGGAACAAAACCAGAACCCGAGGAACAAAACGAGAGTTCGAGGAAGAAAACGAGAGCCCAAGGAACCAAACCAGTGCCAAAGGAAGAAAACCAGAGCCCGAGGAAGAAAACCAGAGCCCGAGGAAGAAAACTAGAGCTCTTGGAACAAAACCAGATGCCGAGGAAGAAAAGGAGAGCCCGAGGAACAAAAACAGAGCCCGAGGAACAAAACCAAAGCCCGAAGAACAATATCAGAGCCCAAGGAACAAAAGGAAACCCCGAGGAAGAAAACCAGGGCCTGAGGAACATAACCAGAGCCCGAGGAACAAAACCAGAGCCCGAGGAACAAAACCAGAGCCTGAGGAACAAAACTAGGGCCCGAAGAAGAAAAGGAGAGCTCAAGGAAGAAATCCAGAGCCCGAGCAACAAAACCAGAGCCCGAGGAAGAAAACCAGAGCCCGAGGAAGAAAACCAGAGCCCGAGGAAGAAAACCAGACCTCAAGGAACAAAACCAGAACCCGAGGAACAAAACGAGAGCCCGAGGAACATAACCAGTGCCCAAGGAATAAAACCAGAGCTCGAGGAACAAAACCAGAGCCCAAGGACAAAAAGGAAGGCCTGAAGAACAAAACGAGGGCCATAGGAAGAACACCAGAGCCCGTGGAATAAAACCAGGGCCCGAGGAACCGAACCAGAAACCGAGGAACAAATCCAGAGCCCGAGGAACAAAACTAGCCCTCGAGGAACAAAACCAGAGCCCGAGGAACAAAACCAGAGCCCGAGGAAAACAACCAGGGCCTGAGGAACCAAGCCAGAGCCCGAGGAACAAAACCACCCCTCGAGGTAAAGAAACAGGGTCCGAGGAAGAAAACCAGAGCCCGAGGAACAAAACTAGAGCCTGAGGAAGAAAACCAGAGCCCGAGGAAGAAAACCAGACCTCGATGAACAAAACCAGAGCCCGAGGAATAAAACCAGAGCTCAAGGAACGAAACCAGAACCCGGGGAACAAAAAAAGAGTTCGAGGAAGAAAACTGGAGCCCGAAGAACAATATCAGAGCCCAAGGAACAAAAGGAAACCCCGAGGAAGAAAACCAGGGCCTGAGGAACAAAACTAGAGCTCGAGGAGCAAACCCGGAGCCCGAGGAACACAACCAGAGCCCGAGGAACACAACCAGAGCCCGAGGAACAAAAACAGAGCCCGAGGAACAAAACTAGGGCCCGAAGAAGAAAAGGAGAGCTCGAGGAAGAGATCCAGAGCCCGAGGAAGAAAACCAGAGCCCGAGGAAGAAAACCAGACCCCGAGGAAGAAAACCAGACTCCGAGGAAGAAAACCAGAGCCCGAGGAAGAAAACCAGAGCCCGAGGAAGAAAACCAGAGCTCAAGGAACAAAACCAGAACCTGAGGAACAAAAGGAGAGCCCGAGGAACACAACGAGAGCCCGAGGAACAAAAGCAGTGCCCAAGGAATAAAACCAGAGCTCGAGGAACAAAACCAGAGCCCAAGGACAAACAGGAAGGCCTGAAGAACAAAACGAGGGCCATAGGAAGAAAACCAGAGCCCGTGGAATAAAACCAGGGCCCAAGGAACCGAACCAGAAACCGAGGAACAAATCCAGAGCCCGAGGAACAAATCTAGCCCTCGAGGAACAAAACCAGAGCCCGAGGAACAAAACCAGAGCCCGAGGAAAACAACCAGGGCCTGAGGAACCAAGCCAGAGCCCGAGGAACAAAACCACCCCTCGAGGTAAAGAAACAGGGTCCGAGGAAGAAAACCAGAGCCCGAGGAAGAAAACCAGAGCCTGAGGAACAAAACCAGAGCCCGAGGAAGAAAACAAGCCCTCGATGAACAAAACCAGAGCCCGAGGAACAGAACCAGAGCCCGAGGAACAGAACCAGAGCCCGAGGAAGAAAACCAGACCTCGATGAACAAAACCAGAGCCCGAGGAATAAAACCAGAGCTCAAGGAACGAAACCAGAACCCGGGGAACAAAACAAGAGTTCGAGGAAGAAAACTAGAGCCCGAAGAACAATATCAGAGCCCAAGGAACAAAAGGAAACCCCGAGGAAGAAAACCAGGGCCTGAGGAACAAAACTAGAGCTCGAGGAGCAAACCCGGAGCCCGAGGAACACAACCAGAGCCTGAGGAAGAAAACCAGAGCCCGAGGAAGAAAACCAGAGCCCGAGGAAGAAAACCTGAGCTCAAGGAAAAAAACCAGACCCCGAGGAACAAAACGAGAGTAGGAGGAAGAAGACGAGAGCCCGAGGAACAAAACCAGAGCCCAAGGACAAAAAGGAAGGCCTGAAGATCAAAACGAGGGCCATAGGAAGAAAACCAGAGCCCGTGGAATAAAACCAGGGCCCGAGGAACTGAACCAGAAACCGAGGAACAAAACCAGAGCCCAAGGAAAAAAACCAGAGCCCGAGGAAAAAAACCAGAGCCCGAGGAACAAAACCAGAGCCGGAGGAATAAAACAAGCCCTCGATGAACAAAACCAGAGCCCGAGGAACAGAACCAGAGCCCGAGGAAGAAAACAAGCCCTCGATGAACAAAACCAGAGCCCGAGGAACAGAACCAGAGCCCGAGGAACACAACCAGAGCCCGAGGAAGAAAACCAGACCTCGATGAACAAAACCAGAACCCGAGGAATAAAACCATAGCTCAAGGTAAAAAACCAGAACCTGAGGAACAAAATGATAGTCCGAGGAAGAAAAAGAGAGCCCGAGGAAGAAAACCAGTGCCCAAGGAATAAAACCAGAGTTCGAGGAACAAAACCAGAGCCCAAGGACAAAAAGGAAGGCCTGAAGAACAAAACGAGGGCCATAGGAAGAAAACCAGAGCCTGTGGAATAAAACCAGGGCCCGAGGAACCAAACCAGAAACCGAGGAACAAAACCAGAGCCCGAGGAACAAAACCAGAGCCCGAGGCAAAAAAACAGGGCCCGAGGAACCAAGCCAGAGCCCGAGGAACAAAACCAGCCCTCCATGAACAAAACCAGAGCCTGAGGAAGAAAACAAGAGCCCGAGGAAGAAAACCAGAGGTCAAGGAACAAAACCAGAGACCGAGGAACAAAACAGAGACCGAGGAGCTAATGCAGAGCTTCAGGAAGAAAACAAGAGCCTGAGGAAGAAAAGCAGAGGCAGAGGAAGTAAACTAAAGCTCTGGGAACAAAACCAGATGCCAAGGAAGAAAACGAGAGCCCGAGGAACAAAACCAGTGCCCAAGGAACAAAATGAGATCTCGAGGAACAAAACCAGATCCTGAGGAAGAAAAACCACAGCCCGAGGAACAAAACCATAGCTTGCGGAACAAAACCAGACCCGAGGAACACAACCAGAGCCCGAGGAACAAAACCAGAGACCGAGGAACAAATCTAGGGCCTTAAGAAGAAAACGAGAGCTGGAGGAAGAAATCCAGAGCCCGAGCAAGAAAACCAGAGCGTGAGGAAGAAAACCAGACCTCGATGAACAAAACCAGAGCCCGGGGAATAAAACCAGAGCTCAAGGAACAAAACCAGAACCCGAGGAACACAACCAGAGCCCGAGGAAGAAAACCAGACCTCGATGAACAAAACCAGAGCCCAGGGAATAAAACCAGAGCTCAAGGAACAAAACCAGAACCTGAGAAACAAAACGAGAGTTCGAGGAAGAAAACGAGAGCCCGAGGAACAAAACCAGTGCCAAAGGAACAAAACCAGAGCCCGAGGAAGAAAACAAGCCTTCGATGAACAAAACCAGAGCCCGAGGAACAGAACCAGAGCCCGAGGAACACAACCAGAGCCCGAGGAAGAAAACCAGACCTCGATGAACAAAACCAGAGCCCGAGGAATAAAACCAGAGCTCAAGGTAAAAAACCAGAACCTGAGGAACAAAATGAGAGTCCGAGGAAGAAAAAGAGAGCCTGAGGAACAAAACCAGTGCCCAAGGAATAAAACCAGAGCTCGAGGAACAAAACCAGAGCCCAAGGACAAAAAGGAAGGCCTGAAGAACAAAACGAGGGCCATAGGAAGCAAACCAGAGCCCGTGGAATAAAACCAGGGTCCGAGGAACCAAACCAGAAACCGAGGAACAAAACCAGAGCCCGAGGAAAAAAACCAGAGCCCGAGGCAAAAAAACAGGGCCCGAGGAACCAAGCCAGAGCCCGAGGAACAAAACCAGACCTCCATGAACAAAACCAGAGCCTGAGGAAGAAAACAAGAGCCCGAGGAACAAATATAGAGCCCGAGGAAAAAAACAGGGCGTGAGGAACCAAGCCAGAGCCCGAGAAAAAAAACCATAGCCCAAGGAACAAAACCAGCCCTCGAGGAACAAAAACAGAGCTCGAGGAACAAAACCAGAGCCCGTGGAAATAAAGCAGAGTCCGAGGAACAAAACGAAACCCCGAGGAATAAAACTAGGGCCTGAGGAATAAAACCAGAGCCTGAGGAACAAAACCAGAGCCCGTGAAAGAAAACCAGAGCCCCAGGAACAAAATCAGAGCTCGAAGAAGAAAACTAGAGCTCAAGGAACAAAACCAGAGCCCAAGGAACACAACCAGAGCTCAAGGAACAAAACCAGAGCCTGAGGAACACAACCAGCACCCGAGGAACAAAAACAGAGCCCGAGGAACAAATCCAGGGCGTGAAGAAGAAAACGAGAGCTCGAGGAAGATATCCAGAGCCCGAGCAAAAAAACCAGAGCCTGAGGAAGAAAACCAGAGCCCGAGGAAGTAAAACAGAGCTCGAGGAACAAAACCAGAACCAGAGGATCAAAACGAGAGTCCGAGGAAGAAAACGAGAGCCCGAGGAAGAAAACCAGTGCCCAAGGAACAAAACCAGAGCTCGAGGAACAAAACCAGAGCCCAAGGAACAAAACCAGCGCCCGAAGAACACAAACAGAGCCCGAGGAACAAACCTAGGGCCTGAAGAAAAAAACGAGAGCTCGAGGAAGAAATCCAGAGCCCGAGCAGTATAACCAGAGCCTGAGGAAGAAAACCAGAGCCCGAGGAAGAAAACCAGAGCTCAAGGAAAAAAACCAGAACCCGAGGAACAAAACGAGAGTCCGAGGAAGAAAACTAGAGCCCGAGGAACAAAACCAGTGCTCGAGGAACAAAACCAGAGCCCGTGGAAATAAAGCAGAGCCCGAGGAACAAAACCAGAGCTCGAGAAACAAAACCAGAGCCCAAGGAACACAACCAGTGCCTGAGGAACAAAAACAGAGCCCGAGGAACAAAACCAGAGCCCGAAGCAAAAAACCAGGGCCCGAGGAACCAAGCCAGAGCCCGAGAAAGAAAACCATAGCCCAAGGAACAAAACCAGCCCTCGAGGAACAAAAACAGAGCTCGAGGAACAAAACCAGAGCCCGTGGAAATAAAGCAGAGCCCGAGGAACAAAACCAGAGCTCGAGAAACAAAACTAGAGCCCAAGAACACAACCAGCGCCCGAAGAACAAAAACAGAGCCCGAGGAACAAAACCAGAGCCCGAAGCAAAAAACCAGGGCCCGAGAAACCAAGCCAGAGCCCGAGAAAGAAAACCATAGCCCAAGGAACAAAACCAGCCCTCGAGGAACAAAACCAGAGCTCGAGGAACAAAACCAGAGCCCGTGGAAATAAAGCAGAGCACGTGGAACAAAACGAAACCTCGAGGAATAAAACCAGGTCATGAGGAATAAAACCAGAGCCTGAGGAAGAAAACCAGAGCCCGAGGAAGAAAACCAGAGCTCAAGGAAAAAAAACAGAACCCGAGGAACAAAACGAGAGTCCGAGGAAGAAAACGAGAGCCCGAGGAACAAAACCAGTGTTCAAGGAACAAAACCAGAGCCCGTGGAAATAAAGCAGAGCCCGAGGAACAAAACCAGAGCTCGAGAAACAAAACCAGAGCCCAAGGAACACAACCAGTGCCTGAGGAACAAAAACAGAGCCCGAGGAACAAAACCAGAGCCCGAAGCAAAAAACCAGGGCCCGAGGAACCAAGCCAGAGCCCGAGAAAGAAAACCATAGCCCAAGGAACAAAACCAGCCCTCGAGGAACAAAAACAGAGCTCGAGGAACAAAGCCAGAGCCCGTGGAAATAAAGCAGAGCCCGAGTAACAAAACCAGAGCTCGAGAAACAAAACTAGAGCCCAAGAACACAACCAGCGCCCGAAGAACAAAAACAGAGCCCGAGGAACAAATCTAGGGCCTGAAGAAAAAAACAAGAGCTCGAGGAAGAAGTCCAGAGCCCGAGCAACAAAACCAGAGCCTGAGGAAGAAAACCAGAGCCCGAGGAAGAAAACCAGAGCTCAAGGAAAAATACCAGAACCCGAGGAACAAAACGAGAGTCCGAGGAAGAAAACGAGAGCCCGAGGAAGAAAACCAGTGCCCAAGGAACAAAACCAGAGCTCGAGGAACCAAACCAGATCCTGAGGAAGAAAACCAGAGACAGAGGAACAAAACCAGAGCCCAAGGACAAAAAGGAAGGCCTGAAGAACAATATGAGGGCCATAGGAAGAAAACCAGAGCCCGTGGAATAAAACCAGGGCCCGAGGAACCAAACCAGAAACCGAGGAACAAACCCAGCCCTCCATGAACAAAACCAGAGCCTGAGGAAGAAAACAAGAGTCCGAGGAACAAAAATAGAGCCCGAGGAAAAAAACAGGGTGTGAGGAACCAAGCAAGAGCCCGAGAAAGAAAACCATAGCCCAAGGAACAAAACCAGCCCTCGAGGAACAAAAACAGAGCTCGAGGAACAGAACCAGAGCCCGTGGAAATAAAGCAGAGCCCGAGGAAGAAAACGAAACCCCGAGGAATAAAACCAGGGCCTGAAGAATAAAACCAGAGCCTGAGGAACAAAACCAGAGCCCGTGAAAGAAAACCAGAGCCCGAGGAACAAAACCAGAGCTCGAAGAACAAAACTAGAGCTCAAGGAACACAACCAGAGATCGAGGAACAAAATCAGAGCCCGAGGAACACAACCACAGCCCGAGGAACAAAAAAAGAGCCCGAGGAACAAATCCAAGACGTGAAGAAGAAAACGAGAGCTCGAGGAAGAAATCCAGAGCCCGAGCAATAAAACCAGAGCCTGAGGAAGAAAACCAGAGCCCGAGGAAGAAAACCAGAGCTCAAGGAACAAAACCAGAACGCGAGGAACAAAACGAGAGTCCGAGGAAGAAAACGAGAGCCCGAGGAACAAAACCAGTGCCCAAGGAACAAAACCAGAGCTCGAGGAACAAAACCAGATCCTGAGGAAGAAAACCAGACACCGAGGAACAAAACCAGAGCCCAAGGAAAAAAAGGAGGACCTGAAACAAAACGCGGGCCATAGGAAGAAAACCAGAGCCCGTGGAATAAAACCAGGGCCCGAGGAACCAAACCAGAAACCGAGGAACAAAACCAGAGCCCGAGGAACAAAATCAGAGCCCGAGGCAAAAAACCAGGGCCCGAGGAACCAAGCCAGAGCCCGAGAAAGAAAACCATAGCCCAAGGAACAAAACCAGCCCTCGAGGAACAAAAACAGAGCTCGAGGAACAAAACCAGAGCCCATGGAAATAAAGCAGAGCCCGAGGAACAAAACGAAACCCCGAGGAATAAAACCAGTGCCTGAGGAATAAAACCAGAGCCTGAGGAACAAAACCAGAGCCCGTGAAAGAAAACCAGAGCTCGAGGAACAAAATCAGAGCCCGAGGAACACAACCACAGCCCGAGGAACAAAAAAAGAGCCCGAGGAACAAATCCAGGGCGTGAAGAAGAAAACGAGAGCTCGAGGAAGAAATCCAGAGCCCGAGCAATAAAACCAGAGCCTGAGGAAGAAAACCAGAGCCCAAAGAAGAAAACCAGAGCTCAAGGAACAAAACCAGAACCCGAGGAACAAAACCAGAGCCTGAGGAAGAAAACCAGAGCCCAAAGAAGAAAACCAGTGCCCAAGGAACAAAACCAGAGCTCGAGGAACAAAAACCAAGGCCAAGGACAAAAAGGAGAGCCTGAAAAACAAAAACAGGGCCATAGGAAGAAAACCAGAGCCCGTGGAATAAAACCAGGGCCCGAGGAACCAAACCAGAAACCGAGGAACAAAACCAGAGCCCGAGGAACAAAATCAGAGCCCGAGGCAAAAAACCAGGGCCCGAGGAACCAAGCCAGAGCCCGAGAAAGAAAACCATAGCCCAAGGAACAAAACCAGCCCTCGAGGAACAAAAACAGAGCTCGAGGAACAAAACCAGAGCCCATGGAAATAAAGCAGAGTCCGAGGAACAAAACGAAACCCCGAGGAATAAAACCAGGGCCTGAGGAATAAAACCAGAGCCTGAGGAACAAAACCAGAGCCCGTGAAAGAAAAACAGAGCCCGAGGAACAAAACCAGAGCTCGAAGAACAAAACTAGAGCTCAAGGAACAAAACCACAGCCCAAGCAACACAACCAGAGCTCGAGGAACAAAACCAGTGCCCAAGGAACACAACCAGAGCTCCAGGAATAAAACCAGAGCCCGAGGAACACAACCACAGCTCGAGGAACATTAACAGAGCCCGAGGAACAAATGCAGGGCGTGAAGAAGAAAACAAGAGGTCGAGGAAGAAATCCAGAGCCCGAGCAATAAAACCGGAGCCTGAGGAAGAAAACCAGAGCCCGAGGAAGAAAACCAGAGCCCGAAGCAAAAAACCAGGGCCCGAGGAACCAAGCCAGAGCCCGAGGAACAAAGCCAGCCCTCCATGAACAAAACCAGAGCCTGAGGAAGAAAACAAGAGTCCGAGGAACAAATATAGAGCCCGAGGAAAAAAACAGGGCGTGAGGAACCAAGCAAGAGCCCGAGAAAGAAAACCATAGCCCAAGGAACAAAACCAGCCCTCGAGGAACAAAACCAGAGCTCGAGGAACAGAACCAGAGCCCGTGGAAATAAAGCAGAGCCCGAGGAACAAAACGAAACCCCGAGGAATAAAACCAGGGCCTGAGGAATAAAACCAGAGCCTGAGGAACAAAACCAGAGCCCATGAAAGAAAACCAGAGCCCGAGGAACAAAACCAGAGCTCGAAGAACAAAACTAGACTTCAAGGAACACAACCAGAGATCGAGGAACAAAATCAGAGCCCGAGGAACACAACCACAGCCCGAGGAACAAAAAAAGAGCCCGAGGAACAAATCCAAGACGTGAAGAAGAAAACGAGAGCTCGAGGAAGAAATCCAGAGCCCGAGCAATAAAACCAGAGCCTGAGGAAAAAACCAGAGCCCGAGGAAGAAAACCAGAGCTCAAGGAACAAAACCAGAACCCGAGGAACAAAACGAGAGTCCGAGGAAGAAAACGAGAGCCCGAGGAAAAAAACCAGTGCCCAAGGAATAAAACCAGAGCTCGAGGAACAAAACCAGATCCTGAGGAATAAAACCAGACACCGAGGAACAAAACCAGAGCCCAAGGAAAAAAAGGAGGACCTGAAACAAAACGCGGGCCATAGGAAGAAAACCAGAGCCCGTGGAATAAAACCAGGGCCCGAGGAACCAAACCAGAAACTGAGGAACAAAACCAGCCCTCGAGGAACAATACCAGAGCCTGAGGAAGAAAACAAGAGCCCGAGGAACAAAAATAGAGCCCGAGGAACAAACCAGGACCCGAGGAACCAAGCAAGAGCCCGAGAAAGAAAACCATAGCCCAAGGAACAAAACCAGCCCTCGAGGAACAAAACCAGAGCTCGAGGAACAAAACCAGAGCCCGTGGAAATAAAGCAGAGCCCGTGGAACAAAACGAAACCCCGAGGAATAAAACCAGGTCATGAGGAATAAAACCAGAGCCTGAGGAAGAAAACTAGAGCCCGAGGAAGAAAACCAGAGCTCAAGGAAAAAAACCAGAACCCGAGGAACAAAACGAGAGTGCGAGGAAGAAAACTAGAGCCCGAGGAACAAAACCAGTGCTCGAGGAACAAAACCAGAGCCCGTGGAAATAAAGCAGAGCCCAAGGAACAAAACCAGAGCTCGAGAAACAAAACCAGAGCCCAAGGAACACAACCAGTGCCTGAGGAACAAAAACAGAGCCCGAGGAACAAAACCAGAGCCCGAAGCAAAAAACCAGGGCCCGAGGAACCAAGCCAGAGCCCGAGAAAGAAAACCATAGCCCAAGGAACAAAACCAGCCCTCGAGGAACAAAAACAGAGCTCGAGGAACAAAACCAGAGCCCGTGGAAATAAAGCAGAGCCCGAGGAACAAAACCAGAGCTCGAGAAACAAAACTAGAGCCCAAGAACACAACCAGCGCCCGAAGAACAAAAACAGAGCCCGAGGAACAAAACCAGAGCCCGAAGCAAAAAACCAGGGCCCGAGGAACCAAGCCAGAGCCCGAGAAAGAAAACCATAGCCCAAGGAACAAAACCAGCCCTCGAGGAACAAAACCAGAGCTCGAGGAACAAAACCAGAGCCCGTGGAAATAAAGCAGAGCCCGTGGAACAAAACGAAACCCCGAGGAATAAAACCAGGTCATGAGGAATAAAACCAGAGCCTGAGGAAGAAAACCAGAGCCCGAGGAAGAAAACCAGAGCTCAAGGAAAAAAAACAGAACCCGAGGAACAAAACGAGAGTCCGAGGAAGAAAACGAGAGCCCGAGGAACAAAACCAGTGCTCGAGGAACAAAACCAGAGCCCGTGGAAATAAAGCAGAGCCCGAGGAACAAAACCAGAGCTCGAGAAACAAAACCAGAGCCCAAGGAACACAACCAGTGCCTGAGGAACAAAAACAGAGCCCGAGGAACAAAACCAGAGCCCGAAGCAAAAAACCAGGGCCCGAGGAACCAAGCCAGAGCCCGAGAAAGAAAACCATAGCCCAAGGAACAAAACCAGCCCTCGAGGAACAAAAACAGAGCTCGAGGAACAAAGCCAGAGCCCGTGGAAATAAAGCAGAGCCCGAGTAACAAAACCAGAGCTCGAGAAACAAAACTAGAGCCCAAGAACACAACCAGCGCCCGAAGAACAAAAACAGAGCCCGAGGAACAAATCTAGGGCCTGAAGAAAAAAACAAGAGCTCGAGGAAGAAGTCCAGAGCCCGAGCAACAAAACCAGAGCCTGAGGAAGAAAACCAGAGCCCGAGGAAGAAAACCAGAGCTCAAGGAAAAATACCAGAACCCGAGGAACAAAATGAGAGTCCGAGGAAGAAAACGAGAGCCCGAGGAAGAAAACCAGTGCCCAAGGAACAAAACCAGAGCTCGAGGAACAAAACCAGATCCTGAGGAAGAAAACCAGAGACTGAGGAACAAAACCAGAGCCCAAGGATCAAAAGGAGGACCTGAAGAATAAAACAAGGGCCATAGGAAGAAAACCAGAGCCCGTGGAATAAAACCAGGGCCCGAGGAACCAAACCAGAAACCGAGGAACAAAACCAGAAACCGAGGAACAAAACCAGAGCCTGAGGAAAAAAAACAGTGCCTGAGGCAAAAAAACAGGGCCCGAGGAACCAAGCCAGAGCCCGAGGAACAAAACCAGCCCTCCATGAACAAAACCAGAGCCTGAGGAAGAAAACAAGAGCCCGAGGAAGAAAACCAGAGGTCAAGGAACAAAACCAGAGCCCGAGGAACAAAACAGAGACCGAGGAGATAATGCAGAGCTTCAGGAAGAAAACGTGAGCCTAAGGAAGAAAAGCAGAGGCCGAGGAAGTAAACTAAAGCTCTTGGAACAAAACCAGATGCCGAGGAAGAAAACGAGAGCCCGAGGAACAAAACCAGTGCCCAAGGAACAAAATCAGATCTCGAGGAACAAAACCAGATCCTGAGGAAGAAAACCACAGCCCGAGGAACAAAACCAGAGCTCGAGGAACAAAACCAGACCCGAGGAACACAACCAGAGCCCGAGGAACAAATCTAGGGCCTGAAGAAGAAAACGAGACCTGGAGGAAGAAATCCACAGCCCGAGCAAGAAAACCAGAGCCTAAGGAAGAAAACCAGAGCCCGAGGAAGAAAACCAGAGCCCGAGGAACAAAAACCAAGGCCAAGGACAAAAAGGAGGGCCTGAAGAACAAAAAGAGGGCCATAGGAACAAAACCAGAGCCTGAGGAATAAAACCAGGGCCCCAGGATCCAAACCAGAAACCGAGGAACAAAACCAGAGCTCGAGGAACAAAACCAGATCCTGAGGAAGAAAACCAGAGACTGAGGAACAAAACCAGAGCCCAAGGATCAAAAGGAGGACCTGAAGAATAAAACAAGGGCCATAGGAAGAAAACCAGAGCCCGTGGAATAAAACCAGGGCCCGAGGAACCAAACCAGAAACCGAGGAACAAAACCAGAAACCGAGGAACAAAACCAGAGCCTGAGGAAAAAAAACAGTGCCTGAGGCAAAAAAACAGGGCCCGAGGAACCAAGCCAGAGCCCGAGGAACAAAACCAGCCCTCCATGAACAAAACCAGAGCCTGAGGAAGAAAACAAGAGCCCGAGGAAGAAAACCAGAGGTCAAGGAACAAAACCAGAGCCCGAGGAACAAAACAGAGACCGAGGAGATAATGCAGAGCTTCAGGAAGAAAACGTGAGCCTAAGGAAGAAAAGCAGAGGCCGAGGAAGTAAACTAAAGCTCTTGGAACAAAACCAGATGCCGAGGAAGAAAACGAGAGCCCGAGGAACAAAACCAGTGCCCAAGGAACAAAATCAGATCTCGAGGAACAAAACCAGATCCTGAGGAAGAAAACCACAGCCCGAGGAACAAAACCAGAGCTCGAGGAACAAAACCAGACCCGAGGAACACAACCAGAGCCCGAGGAACAAATCTAGGGCCTGAAGAAGAAAACGAGACCTGGAGGAAGAAATCCACAGCCCGAGCAAGAAAACCAGAGCCTAAGGAAGAAAACCAGAGCCCGAGGAAGAAAACCAGAGCCCGAGGAACAAAAACCAAGGCCAAGGACAAAAAGGAGGGCCTGAAGAACAAAAAGAGGGCCATAGGAACAAAACCAGAGCCTGAGGAATAAAACCAGGGCCCCAGGATCCAAACCAGAAACCGAGGAACAAAATCAGAGCCCGAGGAACAAAACCAGAGGCTGAGAAAAAAGAACCAGGGCCCGAGGAACCAAGCCAGAGCCCGAGGAACAAAACCAGCCCTCCAAGAACAAAACCAGAGCCTGAGGAAAAAAAAACAGAGCCCGAGGAAGAAAACCAGAGCCCGAGGAACAAAAACCAAGGCCAAGGACAAAAAGGAGGGCCTGAAGAACAAAAAGAGGGCCATAGGAACAAAACCAGAGCCCGTGGAATAAAAGCAGGGCCCGAGGAACCAAACCAGAAACCGAGGAACAAAATCAGAGCCCGAGGAACAAAACCAGAGGCCGAGAAAAAAAAAACAGGGCGCGAGGAACCAAGCCAGAGCCCGAGGAACAAAACCAGCCCTCCATGAACAAAACCAGAGCATGAGGAAGAAAACAAGAGCCCGAGGAACAAAAATGGAGCCCGAGGAAAAAAACCAGGGCCCGAGGAACTAAGCCAGAGCCCGGGAAAGAAAACCATAGCCCAAGGAACAAAACCAGCCCTCGAGGAAAAAAAACAGAGCCCGTGGAAATAAAGCAGAGCCCGAGGAACAAAACGAAACCCCGAGGAATAAAACCAGGGCCTGAGGAATAAAACCAGAGCCTGAGGAACAAAACCAGAGCCCGTGAAAGAAAACCAGAGCCCGAGGAACAAAACCAGAGCTCGAACAACAAAACTAGAGCTCAAGGAACAAAACCAGAGACCAAGGAACACAACCAGAGCTCGAGGAACAAAACCAGTGCCCAAGGAACACAACCAGAGCTCGAGGAATAAAACCAGAGCCCGAGGAACACAACCACAGCTCGAGGAACATTAACAGAGCCCGAGGAACAAATGCAGGGCGTGAAGAAGAAAACAAGAGGTCGAGGAAGAAATCCAGAGCCCGAGCAATAAAACCGGAGCCTGAGGAAGAAAACCAGAGCCCGAGGAAGAAAACCAGAGCCCGAAGCAAAAAACCAGGGCCCGAGGAACCAAGCCAGAGCCCGAGGAACAAAGCCAGCCCTCCATGAACAAAACCAGAGCCTGAGGAAGAAAACAAGAGTCCGAGGAACAAATATAGAGCCCGAGGAAAAAAACAGGGCGTGAGGAACCAAGCAAGAGCCCGAGAAAGAAAACCATAGCCCAAGGAACAAAACCAGCCCTCGAGGAACAAAACCAGAGCTCGAGGAACAGAACCAGAGCCCGTGGAAATAAAGCAGAGCCCGAGGAACAAAACGAAACCCCGAGGAATAAAACCAGGGCCTGAGGAATAAAACCAGAGCCTGAGGAACAAAACCAGAGCCCATGAAAGAAAACCAGAGCCCGAGGAACAAAACCAGAGCTCGAAGAACAAAACTAGACTTCAAGGAACACAACCAGAGATCGAGGAACAAAATCAGAGCCCGAGGAACACAACCACAGCCCGAGGAACAAAAAAAGAGCCCGAGGAACAAATCCAAGACGTGAAGAAGAAAACGAGAGCTCGAGGAAGAAATCCAGAGCCCGAGCAATAAAACCAGAGCCTGAGGAAAAAACCAGAGCCCGAGGAAGAAAACCAGAGCTCAAGGAACAAAACCAGAACCCGAGGAACAAAACGAGAGTCCGAGGAAGAAAACGAGAGCCCGAGGAAAAAAACCAGTGCCCAAGGAATAAAACCAGAGCTCGAGGAACAAAACCAGATCCTGAGGAATAAAACCAGACACCGAGGAACAAAACCAGAGCCCAAGGAAAAAAAGGAGGACCTGAAACAAAACGCGGGCCATAGGAAGAAAACCAGAGCCCGTGGAATAAAACCAGGGCCCGAGGAACCAAACCAGAAACTGAGGAACAAAACCAGCCCTCGAGGAACAATACCAGAGCCTGAGGAAGAAAACAAGAGCCCGAGGAACAAAAATAGAGCCCGAGGAACAAACCAGGACCCGAGGAACCAAGCAAGAGCCCGAGAAAGAAAACCATAGCCCAAGGAACAAAACCAGCCCTCGAGGAACAAAACCAGAGCTCGAGGAACAAAACCAGAGCCCGTGGAAATAAAGCAGAGCCCGTGGAACAAAACGAAACCCCGAGGAATAAAACCAGGTCATGAGGAATAAAACCAGAGCCTGAGGAAGAAAACTAGAGCCCGAGGAAGAAAACCAGAGCTCAAGGAAAAAAACCAGAACCCGAGGAACAAAACGAGAGTGCGAGGAAGAAAACTAGAGCCCGAGGAACAAAACCAGTGCTCGAGGAACAAAACCAGAGCCCGTGGAAATAAAGCAGAGCCCGAGGAACAAAACCAGAGCTCGAGAAACAAAACCAGAGCCCAAGGAACACAACCAGTGCCTGAGGAACAAAAACAGAGCCCGAGGAACAAAACCAGAGCCCGAAGCAAAAAACCAGGGCCCGAGGAACCAAGCCAGAGCCCGAGAAAGAAAACCATAGCCCAAGGAACAAAACCAGCCCTCGAGGAACAAAAACAGAGCTCGAGGAACAAAACCAGAGCCCGTGGAAATAAAGCAGAGCCCGAGGAACAAAACCAGAGCTCGAGAAACAAAACTAGAGCCCAAGAACACAACCAGCGCCCGAAGAACAAAAACAGAGCCCGAGGAACAAAACCAGAGCCCGAAGCAAAAAACCAGGGCCCGAGGAACCAAGCCAGAGCCCGAGAAAGAAAACCATAGCCCAAGGAACAAAACCAGCCCTCGAGGAACAAAACCAGAGCTCGAGGAACAAAACCAGAGCCCGTGGAAATAAAGCAGAGCCCGTGGAACAAAACGAAACCCCGAGGAATAAAACCAGGTCATGAGGAATAAAACCAGAGCCTGAGGAAGAAAACCAGAGCCCGAGGAAGAAAACCAGAGCTCAAGGAAAAAAAACAGAACCCGAGGAACAAAACGAGAGTCCGAGGAAGAAAACGAGAGCCCGAGGAACAAAACCAGTGCTCGAGGAACAAAACCAGAGCCCGTGGAAATAAAGCAGAGCCCGAGGAACAAAACCAGAGCTCGAGAAACAAAACCAGAGCCCAAGGAACACAACCAGTGCCTGAGGAACAAAAACAGAGCCCGAGGAACAAAACCAGAGCCCGAAGCAAAAAACCAGGGCCCGAGGAACCAAGCCAGAGCCCGAGAAAGAAAACCATAGCCCAAGGAACAAAACCAGCCCTCGAGGAACAAAAACAGAGCTCGAGGAACAAAGCCAGAGCCCGTGGAAATAAAGCAGAGCCCGAGTAACAAAACCAGAGCTCGAGAAACAAAACTAGAGCCCAAGAACACAACCAGCGCCCGAAGAACAAAAACAGAGCCCGAGGAACAAATCTAGGGCCTGAAGAAAAAAACAAGAGCTCGAGGAAGAAGTCCAGAGCCCGAGCAACAAAACCAGAGCCTGAGGAAGAAAACCAGAGCCCGAGGAAGAAAACCAGAGCTCAAGGAAAAATACCAGAACCCGAGGAACAAAATGAGAGTCCGAGGAAGAAAACGAGAGCCCGAGGAAGAAAACCAGTGCCCAAGGAACAAAACCAGAGCTCGAGGAACAAAACCAGATCCTGAGGAAGAAAACCAGAGACTGAGGAACAAAACCAGAGCCCAAGGATCAAAAGGAGGACCTGAAGAATAAAACAAGGGCCATAGGAAGAAAACCAGAGCCCGTGGAATAAAACCAGGGCCCGAGGAACCAAACCAGAAACCGAGGAACAAAACCAGAAACCGAGGAACAAAACCAGAGCCTGAGGAAAAAAAACAGTGCCTGAGGCAAAAAAACAGGGCCCGAGGAACCAAGCCAGAGCCCGAGGAACAAAACCAGCCCTCCATGAACAAAACCAGAGCCTGAGGAAGAAAACAAGAGCCCGAGGAAGAAAACCAGAGGTCAAGGAACAAAACCAGAGCCCGAGGAACAAAACAGAGACCGAGGAGATAATGCAGAGCTTCAGGAAGAAAACGTGAGCCTAAGGAAGAAAAGCAGAGGCCGAGGAAGTAAACTAAAGCTCTTGGAACAAAACCAGATGCCGAGGAAGAAAACGAGAGCCCGAGGAACAAAACCAGTGCCCAAGGAACAAAATCAGATCTCGAGGAACAAAACCAGATCCTGAGGAAGAAAACCACAGCCCGAGGAACAAAACCAGAGCTCGAGGAACAAAACCAGACCCGAGGAACACAACCAGAGCCCGAGGAACAAATCTAGGGCCTGAAGAAGAAAACGAGACCTGGAGGAAGAAATCCACAGCCCGAGCAAGAAAACCAGAGCCTAAGGAAGAAAACCAGAGCCCGAGGAAGAAAACCAGAGCCCGAGGAACAAAAACCAAGGCCAAGGACAAAAAGGAGGGCCTGAAGAACAAAAAGAGGGCCATAGGAACAAAACCAGAGCCTGAGGAATAAAACCAGGGCCCCAGGATCCAAACCAGAAACCGAGGAACAAAATCAGAGCCCGAGGAACAAAACCAGAGGCTGAGAAAAAAGAACCAGGGCCCGAGGAACCAAGCCAGAGCCCGAGGAACAAAACCAGCCCTCCAAGAACAAAACCAGAGCCTGAGGAAAAAAACCAGAGCCCGAGGAAGAAAACCAGAGCCCGAGGAACAAAAACCAAGGCCAAGGACAAAAAGGAGGGCCTGAAGAACAAAAAGAGGGCCATAGGAAGAAAACCAGAGCCCGTGGAATAAAAGCAGGGCCCGAGGAACCAAACCAGAAACCGAGGAACAAAATCAGAGCCCGAGGAACAAAACCAGAGGCCGAGAAAAAAAAAACAGGGCGCGAGGAACCAAGCCAGAGCCCGAGGAACAAAACCAGCCCTCCATGAACAAAACCAGAGCATGAGGAAGAAAACAAGAGCCCGAGGAACAAAAATGGAGCCCGAGGAAAAAAACCAGGGCCCGAGGAACTAAGCCAGAGCCCGGGAAAGAAAACCATAGCCCAAGGAACAAAACCAGCCCTCGAGGAAAAAAAACAGAGCCCGTGGAAATAAAGCAGAGCCCGAGGAACAAAACGAAACCCCGAGGAATAAAACCAGGGCCTGAGGAATAAAACCAGAGCCTGAGGAACAAAACCAGAGCCCGTGAAAGAAAACCAGAGCCCGAGGAACAAAACCAGAGCTCGAACAACAAAACTAGAGCTCAAGGAACAAAACCAGAGACCAAGGAACACAACCAGAGCTCGAGGAACAAAACCAGTGCCCAAGGAACACAACCAGAGCTCGAGGAATAAAACCAGAGCCCGAGGAACACAACCACAGCTCGAGGAACAAAAACAGAGCCCGAGGAACAAATCCAGGGCGTGAAGAAGAAAACGAGAGCTCGAGGAAGAAATCCAGAGCCCGAGCAATAAAACCAGAGCCTGAGGAAGAAAACCAGAGCCCGAGGAAGAAAACCAGAGCTCAAGGAACAAAACTAGAACCCGAGGAACAAAACGAGAGTCCGAGGAAGAAAACGAGAGCCCGAGGAAGAAAACCAGTGCCCAAGGAACAAAACCAGAGCTCGAGGAACAAAACCAGATCCTGAGGAAGAAAACCAGAGCCCGAGGAACAAAAACCAAGGCCAAGGACAAAAAGGAGAGCCTGAAAAACAAAAACAGGGCCATAGCAAGAAAACCAGAGCCCGTGGAATAAAACCAGGGCCCGAGGAACCAAACCAGAAACCGAGGAACAAAACCAGAGCCCGAGGAACCAAGCCAGAGCCCGAAAAAGAAAACCATAGCCCAAGGGACAAAACCAGCCCTCGAGGAACAAAAACAGAGCTCGAGGAACAAAACCAGAGTCCGTGGAAATAAAGAAGAGCCTGAGGAATAAAACGAAACGCCGAGGAATAAAACCAGGGCCTGAGGAATAAAACCAGAGCCTGAGGAACAAAACCAGAGCCCGTGAAAGAAAACCAGAGCTCCAGGAACAAAACCAGAGCTCAAAGAACAAAACTAGAGCTTAAGGAACAAAACCAGAGCCCAAGGAACACAACCAGAGCTCAAGGAACAAAACCAGAGCCCGAGGAACACAACCAGCACCCGAGGAACAAAAACAGAGCCCGAGGAACAAATCCAGGGCGTGAAGAAGAAAACGAGAGCTCGAGGAAGAAAACCAGAGCCCGAGCAAATAAAACAGAGCCTAAGGAAGAAAACCAGAGCCCGAGGAAGAAAACCAGTGCCCAAGGAACAAAACCAGAGCTCGAGGAACAAAACCAGAGCCCGTGGAAATAAAGCAGAGCCCGAGGAACAAAACCAGAGCCCGAGGAACACAACCAGCACCCGAGGAACAAAAACAGAGCCCGAGGAACAAATCCAGGGCGTGAAGAAGAAAACGAGAGCTCGAGGAAGAAATCCAGAGCCCGAGCAAAAAAAACAGAGCCTAAGGAAGAAAACCAGAGCCCGAGGAAGAAAACCAGAGCTCAAGGAACAAAACCAGAACCCGAGGATCAAAACGAGAGTCCGAGGAAGAAAACGAGAGCCCGAGGAAGAAAACCAGTGCCCAAGGAACAAAACCAGAGCTCGAGGAACAAAACCAGAGCCCGTGGAAATAAAGCAGAGCCCGAGGAACAAAACCAGAGCTCGAGAAACAAAACCAGAGCCCAAGGAACACAACCAGAGGTCAAGGAACAAAACCAGAGCCCGAGGAACACAACCAGCACCCGAGGAACAAAAACAGAGCCCGAGGAACAAATCCAGGGCGTGAAGAAGAAAACGAGAGCTCGAGGAAGAAATCCAGAGCCCGAGCAAAAAAAACAGAGCCCGAGGAACAAAACCAGATCCTCAGGAAGAAATCCAGAGCCCGAGCAACAAAACCAGAGCCTGAGGAAGAAAACCAGAGCCCAAAGAAGAAAACCAGAGCTCAAGGAACAAAACCAGAACCCGAGGAACAATACGAGAGTCCGAGGAAGAAAACGAGAGCCCGAGGAGCAAAACCAGTGCCCAAGGAACAAAACCAGAGCTCGAGGAACAAAACCAGATCCTGAGGAAGAAAACCTGAGCCCGAGGAACAAAAACCAAGGCCAAGGACAAAAAGGACGGCCTGGAAAAAAATAACAGGGCCATAGGAAGAAAACCAGAGCCCGTGGAATAAAACCAGGGCCCGAGGAACCAAACCAGAAACCGAGGAACAAACCCAGCCCTCCATGAACAAAACCAGAGCCTGAGGAAGAAAACAAGAGTCCGAGGAACAAAAATAGAGCCCGAGGAAAAAAACAGAGTGTGAGGAACCAAGCAAGAGCCCGAGAAAGAAAACCATAGCCCAAGGAACAAAACCAGCCCTCGAGGAACAAAAACAGAGCTCGAGGAACAGAACCAGAGCCCGTGGAAATAAAGCAGAGCCCGAGGAACAAAACGAAACCCCGAGGAATAAAACCAGGGCCTGAAGAATAAAACCAGAGCCTGAGGAACAAAACCAGAGCCCGTGAAAGAAAACCAGAGCCCGAGGAACAAAACCAGAGCTCGAAGAACAAAACTAGAGCTCAAGGAACACAACCAGAGATCGAGGAACAAAATCAGAGCCCGAGGAACACAACCACAGCCCGAGGAACAAAAAAAGAGCCCGAGGAACAAATCCAAGACGTGAAGAAGAAAACGAGAGCTCGAGGAAGAAATCCAGAGCCCGAGCAATAAAACCAGAGCCTGAGGAAGAAAACTAGAGCCCGAGGAAGAAAACCAGAGCTCAAGGAACAAAACCAGAACGCGAGGAACAAAACGAGAGTCCGAGGAAGAAAACGAGAGCCCGAGGAACAAAACCAGTGCCCAAGGAACAAAACCAGAGCTCGAGGAACAAAACCAGATCCTGAGGAAGAAAACCAGACACCGAGGAACAAAACCAGAGCCCAAGGAAAAAAAGGAGGACCTGAAACAAAACGAGGGCCATAGGAAGAAAACCAGAGCCCGTGGAATAAAACCAGGGCCTGAGGAACCAAACCAGAAACCGAGGAACAAAACCAGAGCCCGAGGAACAAAATCAGAGCCCGAGGCAAAAAACCAGGGCCCGAGGAACCAAGCCAGAGCCCGAGAAAGAAAACCATAGCCCAAGGAACAAAACCAGCCCTCGAGGAACAAAAACAGAGCTCGAGGAACAAAACCAGAGCCCATGGAAATAAAGCAGAGCCCGAGGAACAAAACGAAACCCCGAGGAATAAAACCAGTGCCTGAGGAATAAAACCAGAGCCTGAGGAACAAAACCAGAGCCCGTGAAAGAAAAACAGAGCCCGAGGAACAAAACCAGAGCTCGAAGAACAAAACTAGAGCTCAAGGAACAAAACCACAGCCCAAGCAACACAACCAGAGCTCGAGGAACAAAACCAGTGCCCAAGGAACACAACCAGAGCTCCAGGAATAAAACCAGAGCCCGAGGAACACAACCACAGCTCGAGGAACATTAACAGAGCCCGAGGAACAAATGCAGGGCGTGAAGAAGAAAACAAGAGGTCGAGGAAGAAATCCAGAGCCCGAGCAATAAAACCGGAGCCTGAGGAAGAAAACCAGAGCCCGAGGAAGAAAACCAGAGCCCGAAGCAAAAAACCAGGGCCCGAGGAACCAAGCCAGAGCCCGAGGAACAAAGCCAGCCCTCCATGAACAAAACCAGAGCCTGAGGAAGAAAACAAGAGTCCGAGGAACAAATATAGAGCCCGAGGAAAAAAACAGGGCGTGAGGAACCAAGCAAGAGCCCGAGAAAGAAAACCATAGCCCAAGGAACAAAACCAGCCCTCGAGGAACAAAAACAGAGCTCGAGGAACAGAACCAGAGCCCGTGGAAATAAAGCAGAGCCCGAGGAACAAAACGAAACCCCGAGGAATAAAACCAGGGCCTGAGGAATAAAACCAGAGCCTGAGGAACAAAACCAGAGCCCATGAAAGAAAACCAGAGCCCGAGGAACAAAACCAGAGCTCGAAGAACAAAACTAGACTTCAAGGAACACAACCAGAGATCGAGGAACAAAATCAGAGCCCGAGGAACACAACCACAGCCCGAGGAACAAAAAAAGAGCCCGAGGAACAAATCCAAGACGTGCAGAAGAAAACGAGAGCTCGAGGAAGAAATCCAGAGCCCGAGCAATAAAACCAGAGCCTGAGGAAAAAAACAGAGCCCGAGGAAGAAAACCAGAGCTCAAGGAACAAAACCAGAACCCGAGGAACAAAACGAGAGTCCGAGGAAGAAAACGAGAGCCCGAGGAAAAAAACCAGTGCCCAAGGAATAAAACCAGAGCTCGAGGAACAAAACCAGATCCTGAGGAATAAAACCAGACACCGAGGAACAAAACCAGAGCCCAAGGAAAAAAAGGAGGACCTGAAACAAAACGCGGGCCATAGGAAGAAAACCAGAGCCCGTGGAATAAAACCAGGGCCCGAGGAACCAAACCAGAAACTGAGGAACAAAACCAGCCCTCGAGGAACAATACCAGAGCCTGAGGAAGAAAACAAGAGCCCGAGGAACAAAAATAGAGCCCGAGGAACAAACCAGGACCCGAGGAACCAAGCAAGAGCCCGAGAAAGAAAACCATAGCCCAAGGAACAAAACCAGCCCTCGAGGAACAAAACCAGAGCTCGAGGAACAAAACCAGAGCCCGTGGAAATAAAGCAGAGCCCGTGGAACAAAACGAAACCCCGAGGAATAAAACCAGGTCATGAGGAATAAAACCAGAGCCTGAGGAAGAAAACTAGAGCCCGAGGAAGAAAACCAGAGCTCAAGGAAAAAAACCAGAACCCGAGGAACAAAACGAGAGTGCGAGGAAGAAAACTAGAGCCCGAGGAACAAAACCAGTGCTCGAGGAACAAAACCAGAGCCCGTGGAAATAAAGCAGAGCCCGAGGAACAAAACCAGAGCTCGAGAAACAAAACCAGAGCCCAAGGAACACAACCAGTGCCTGAGGAACAAAAACAGAGCCCGAGGAACAAAACCAGAGCCCGAAGCAAAAACCCAGGGCCCGAGGAACCAAGCCAGAGCCCGAGAAAGAAAACCATAGCCCAAGGAACAAAACCAGCCCTCGAGGAACAAAAACAGAGCTCGAGGAACAAAACCAGAGCCCGTGGAAATAAAGCAGAGCCCGAGGAACAAAACCAGAGCTCGAGAAACAAAACTAGAGCCCAAGAACACAACCAGCGCCCGAAGAACAAAAACAGAGCCCGAGGAACAAAACCAGAGCCCGAAGCAAAAAACCAGGGCCCGAGGAACCAAGCCAGAGCCCGAGAAAGAAAACCATAGCCCAAGGAACAAAACCAGCCCTCGAGGAACAAAACCAGAGCTCGAGGAACAAAACCAGAGCCCGTGGAAATAAAGCAGAGCCCGTGGAACAAAACGAAACCCCGAGGAATAAAACCAGGTCATGAGGAATAAAACCAGAGCCTGAGGAAGAAAACCAGAGCCCGAGGAAGAAAACCAGAGCTCAAGGAAAAAAAACAGAACCCGAGGAACAAAACGAGAGTCCGAGGAAGAAAACGAGAGCCCGAGGAACAAAACCAGTGCTCGAGGAACAAAACCAGAGCCCGTGGAAATAAAGCAGAGCCCGAGGAACAAAACCAGAGCTCGAGAAACAAAACCAGAGCCCAAGGAACACAACCAGTGCCTGAGGAACAAAAACAGAGCCCGAGGAACAAAACCAGAGCCCGAAGCAAAAAACCAGGGCCCGAGGAACCAAGCCAGAGCCCGAGAAAGAAAACCATAGCCCAAGGAACAAAACCAGCCCTCGAGGAACAAAAACAGAGCTCGAGGAACAAAGCCAGAGCCCGTGGAAATAAAGCAGAGCCCGAGTAACAAAACCAGAGCTCGAGAAACAAAACTAGAGCCCAAGAACACAACCAGCGCCCGAAGAACAAAAACAGAGCCCGAGGAACAAATCTAGGGCCTGAAGAAAAAAACAAGAGCTCGAGGAAGAAGTCCAGAGCCCGAGCAACAAAACCAGAGCCTGAGGAAGAAAACCAGAGCCCGAGGAAGAAAACCAGAGCTCAAGGAAAAATACCAGAACCCGAGGAACAAAATGAGAGTCCGAGGAAGAAAACGAGAGCCCGAGGAAGAAAACCAGTGCCCAAGGAACAAAACCAGAGCTCGAGGAACAAAACCAGATCCTGAGGAAGAAAACCAGAGACTGAGGAACAAAACCAGAGCCCAAGGATCAAAAGGAGGACCTGAAGAATAAAACAAGGGCCATAGGAAGAAAACCAGAGCCCGTGGAATAAAACCAGGGCCCGAGGAACCAAACCAGAAACCGAGGAACAAAACCAGAAACCGAGGAACAAAACCAGAGCCTGAGGAAAAAAAACAGTGCCTGAGGCAAAAAAACAGGGCCCGAGGAACCAAGCCAGAGCCCGAGGAACAAAACCAGCCCTCCATGAACAAAACCAGAGCCTGAGGAAGAAAACAAGAGCCCGAGGAAGAAAACCAGAGGTCAAGGAACAAAACCAGAGCCCGAGGAACAAAACAGAGACCGAGGAGATAATGCAGAGCTTCAGGAAGAAAACGTGAGCCTAAGGAAGAAAAGCAGAGGCCGAGGAAGTAAACTAAAGCTCTTGGAACAAAACCAGATGCCGAGGAAGAAAACGAGAGCCCGAGGAACAAAACCAGTGCCCAAGGAACAAAATCAGATCTCGAGGAACAAAACCAGATCCTGAGGAAGAAAACCACAGCCCGAGGAACAAAACCAGAGCTCGAGGAACAAAACCAGACCCGAGGAACACAACCAGAGCCCGAGGAACAAATCTAGGGCCTGAAGAAGAAAACGAGACCTGGAGGAAGAAATCCACAGCCCGAGCAAGAAAACCAGAGCCTAAGGAAGAAAACCAGAGCCCGAGGAAGAAAACCAGAGCCCGAGGAACAAAAACCAAGGCCAAGGACAAAAAGGAGGGCCTGAAGAACAAAAAGAGGGCCATAGGAACAAAACCAGAGCCTGAGGAATAAAACCAGGGCCCCAGGATCCAAACCAGAAACCGAGGAACAAAATCAGAGCCCGAGGAACAAAACCAGAGGCTGAGAAAAAAGAACCAGGGCCCGAGGAACCAAGCCAGAGCCCGAGGAACAAAACCAGCCCTCCAAGAACAAAACCAGAGCCTGAGGAAAAAAACCAGAGCCCGAGGAAGAAAACCAGAGCCCGAGGAACAAAAACCAAGGCCAAGGACAAAAAGGAGGGCCTGAAGAACAAAAAGAGGGCCATAGGAAGAAAACCAGAGCCCGTGGAATAAAAGCAGGGCCCGAGGAACCAAACCAGAAACCGAGGAACAAAATCAGAGCCCGAGGAACAAAACCAGAGGCCGAGAAAAAAAAAACAGGGCGCGAGGAACCAAGCCAGAGCCCGAGGAACAAAACCAGCCCTCCATGAACAAAACCAGAGCATGAGGAAGAAAACAAGAGCCCGAGGAACAAAAATGGAGCCCGAGGAAAAAAACCAGGGCCCGAGGAACTAAGCCAGAGCCCGGGAAAGAAAACCATAGCCCAAGGAACAAAACCAGCCCTCGAGGAAAAAAAACAGAGCCCGTGGAAATAAAGCAGAGCCCGAGGAACAAAACGAAACCCCGAGGAATAAAACCAGGGCCTGAGGAATAAAACCAGAGCCTGAGGAACAAAACCAGAGCCCGTGAAAGAAAACCAGAGCCCGAGGAACAAAACCAGAGCTCGAACAACAAAACTAGAGCTCAAGGAACAAAACCAGAGACCAAGGAACACAACCAGAGCTCGAGGAACAAAACCAGTGCCCAAGGAACACAACCAGAGCTCGAGGAATAAAACCAGAGCCCGAGGAACACAACCACAGCTCGAGGAACAAAAACAGAGCCCGAGGAACAAATCCAGGGCGTGAAGAAGAAAACGAGAGCTCGAGGAAGAAATCCAGAGCCCGAGCAATAAAACCAGAGCCTGAGGAAGAAAACCAGAGCCCGAGGAAGAAAACCAGAGCTCAAGGAACAAAACTAGAACCCGAGGAACAAAACGAGAGTCCGAGGAAGAAAACGAGAGCCCGAGGAAGAAAACCAGTGCCCAAGGAACAAAACCAGAGCTCGAGGAACAAAACCAGATCCTGAGGAAGAAAACCTGAGCCCGAGGAACAAAAACCAAGGCCAAGGACAAAAAGGAGGGCCTGAAAAACAAAAACAGGGCCATAGCAAGAAAACCAGAGCCCGTGGAATAAAACCAGGGCCCGAGGAACCAAACCAGAAACCGAGGAACAAAACCAGAGCCCGAGGAACCAAGCCAGAGCCCGAAAAAGAAAACCATAGCCCAAGGGACAAAACCAGCCCTCGAGGAACAAAAACAGAGCTCGAGGAACAAAACCAGAGTCCGTGGAAATAAAGAAGAGCCTGAGGAATAAAACGAAACGCCGAGGAATAAAACCAGGGCCTGAGGAATAAAACCAGAGCCTGAGGAACAAAACCAGAGCCCGTGAAAGAAAACCAGAGCTCCAGGAACAAAACCAGAGCTCAAAGAACAAAACTAGAGCTCAAGGAACAAAACCAGAGCCCAAGGAACACAACCAGAGCTCAAGGAACAAAACCAGAGCCCGAGGAACACAACCAGCACCCGAGGAACAAAAACAGAGCCCGAGGAACAAATCCAGGGCGTGAAGAAGAAAACGAGAGCTCGAGGAAGAAAACCAGAGCCCGAGCAAATAAAACAGAGCCTAAGGAAGAAAACCAGAGCCCGAGGAAGAAAACCAGTGCCCAAGGAACAAAACCAGAGCTCGAGGAACAAAACCAGAGCCCGTGGAAATAAAGCAGAGCCCGAGGAACAAAACCAGAGCTCGAGAAACAAAACCAGAGCCCGTGGAAATAAAGCAGAGCCCGAGGAACAAAACCAGAGCCCGAGGAACACAACCAGCACCCGAGGAACAAAAACAGAGCCCGAGGAACAAATCCAGGGCGTGAAGAAGAAAAAGAGAGCTCGAGGAAGAAATCCAGAGCCCGAGCAAAAAAAACAGAGCCTAAGGAAGAAAACCAGAGCCCGAGGAAGAAAACCAGAGCTCAAGGAACAAAACCAGAACCCGAGGATCAAAACGAGAGTCCGAGGAAGAAAACGAGAGCCCGAGGAAGAAAACCAGTGCCCAAGGAACAAAACCAGAGCTCGAGGAACAAAACCAGAGCCCGTGGAAATAAAGCAGAGCCCGAGGAACAAAACCAG
This sequence comes from Calonectris borealis, assembly GCF_964195595.1. NCBI lineage: Eukaryota > Metazoa > Chordata > Aves > Procellariiformes > Procellariidae > Calonectris > Calonectris borealis. The sequence continues at coordinate 974,591 of NW_027441463.1, forward strand.
AGCTCGAGAAACAAAACCAGAGCCCAAGTAACACAACCAGAGGTCAAGGAACAAAACCAGAGCCCGAGGAACACAACCAGCACCCGAGGAACAAAAACAGAGCCCGAGGAACAAATCCAGGGCGTGAAGAAGAAAACGAGAGCTCGAGGAAGAAATCCAGAGCCCGAGCAAAAAAAACAGAGCCCGAGGAACAAAACCAGATCCTCAGGAAGAAATCCAGAGCCCGAGCAACAAAACCAGAGCCTGAGGAAGAAAACCAGAGCCCAAAGAAGAAAACCAGAGCTCAAGGAACAAAACCAGAACCCGAGGAACAATACGAGAGTCCGAGGAAGAAAACGAGAGCCCGAGGAGCAAAACCAGTGCCCAAGGAACAAAACCAGAGCTCGAGGAACAAAACCAGATCCTGAGGAAGAAAACCTGAGCCCGAGGAACAAAAACCAAGGCCAAGGACAAAAAGGACGGCCTGGAAAAAAATAACAGGGCCATAGGAAGAAAACCAGAGCCCGTGGAATAAAACCAGGGCCCGAGGAACCAAACCAGAAACCGAGGAACAAACCCAGCCCTCCATGAACAAAACCAGAGCCTGAGGAAGAAAACAAGAGTCCGAGGAACAAAAATAGAGCCCGAGGAAAAAAACAGGGTGTGAGGAACCAAGCAAGAGCCCGAGAAAGAAAACCATAGCCCAAGGAACAAAACCAGCCCTCGAGGAACAAAAACAGAGCTCGAGGAACAGAACCAGAGCCCGTGGAAATAAAGCAGAGCCCGAGGAACAAAACGAAACCCCGAGGAATAAAACCAGGGCCTGAAGAATAAAACCAGAGCCTGAGGAACAAAACCAGAGCCCGTGAAAGAAAACCAGAGCCCGAGGAACAAAACCAGAGCCCGAAGAACAAAACTAGAGCTCAAGGAACACAACCAGAGATCGAGGAACAAAATCAGAGCCCGAGGAACACAACCACAGCCCGAGGAACAAAAAAAGAGCCCGAGGAACAAATCCAAGACGTGAAGAAGAAAACGAGAGCTCGAGGAAGAAATCCAGAGCCCGAGCAATAAAACCAGAGCCTGAGGAAGAAAACTAGAGCCCGAGGAAGAAAACCAGAGCTCAAGGAACAAAACCAGAACGCGAGGAACAAAACGAGAGTCCGAGGAAGAAAACGAGAGCCCGAGGAACAAAACCAGTGCCCAAGGAACAAAACCAGAGCTCGAGGAACAAAACCAGATCCTGAGGAAGAAAACCAGACACCGAGGAACAAAACCAGAGCCCAAGGAAAAAAAGGAGGACCTGAAACAAAATGAGGGCCATAGGAAGAAAACCAGAGCCCGTGGAATAAAACCAGGGCCTGAGGAACCAAACCAGAAACCGAGGAACAAAACCAGAGCCCGAGGAACAAAATCAGAGCCCGAGGCAAAAAACCAGGGCCCGAGGAACCAAGCCAGAGCCCGAGAAAGAAAACCATAGCCCAAGGAACAAAACCAGCCCTCGAGGAACAAAAACAGAGCTCGAGGAACAAAACCAGAGCCCATGGAAATAAAGCAGAGCCCGAGGAACAAAACGAAACCCCGAGGAATAAAACCAGTGCCTGAGGAATAAAACCAGAGCCTGAGGAACAAAACCAGAGCCCGTGAAAGAAAAACAGAGCCCGAGGAACAAAACCAGAGCTCGAAGAACAAAACTAGAGCTCAAGGAACAAAACCACAGCCCAAGCAACACAACCAGAGCTCGAGGAACAAAACCAGTGCCCAAGGAACACAACCAGAGCTCCAGGAATAAAACCAGAGCCCGAGGAACACAACCACAGCTCGAGGAACATTAACAGAGCCCGAGGAACAAATGCAGGGCGTGAAGAAGAAAACAAGAGGTCGAGGAAGAAATCCAGAGCCCGAGCAATAAAACCGGAGCCTGAGGAAGAAAACCAGAGCCCGAGGAAGAAAACCAGAGCCCGAAGCAAAAAACCAGGGCCCGAGGAACCAAGCCAGAGCCCGAGGAACAAAGCCAGCCCTCCATGAACAAAACCAGAGCCTGAGGAAGAAAACAAGAGTCCGAGGAACAAATATAGAGCCCGAGGAAAAAAACAGGGCGTGAGGAACCAAGCAAGAGCCCGAGAAAGAAAACCATAGCCCAAGGAACAAAACCAGCCCTCGAGGAACAAAAACAGAGCTCGAGGAACAGAACCAGAGCCCGTGGAAATAAAGCAGAGCCCGAGGAACAAAACGAAACCCCGAGGAATAAAACCAGGGCCTGAGGAATAAAACCAGAGCCTGAGGAACAAAACCAGAGCCCATGAAAGAAAACCAGAGCCCGAGGAACAAAACCAGAGCTCGAAGAACAAAACTAGACTTCAAGGAACACAACCAGAGATCGAGGAACAAAATCAGAGCCCGAGGAACACAACCACAGCCCGAGGAACAAAAAAAGAGCCCGAGGAACAAATCCAAGACGTGCAGAAGAAAACGAGAGCTCGAGGAAGAAATCCAGAGCCCGAGCAATAAAACCAGAGCCTGAGGAAAAAAACAGAGCCCGAGGAAGAAAACCAGAGCTCAAGGAACAAAACCAGAACCCGAGGAACAAAACGAGAGTCCGAGGAAGAAAACGAGAGCCCGAGGAAAAAAACCAGTGCCCAAGGAATAAAACCAGAGCTCGAGGAACAAAACCAGATCCTGAGGAATAAAACCAGACACCGAGGAACAAAACCAGAGCCCAAGGAAAAAAAGGAGGACCTGAAACAAAACGCGGGCCATAGGAAGAAAACCAGAGCCCGTGGAATAAAACCAGGGCCCGAGGAACCAAACCAGAAACTGAGGAACAAAACCAGCCCTCGAGGAACAATACCAGAGCCTGAGGAAGAAAACAAGAGCCCGAGGAACAAAAATAGAGCCCGAGGAACAAACCAGGACCCGAGGAACCAAGCAAGAGCCCGAGAAAGAAAACCATAGCCCAAGGAACAAAACCAGCCCTCGAGGAACAAAACCAGAGCTCGAGGAACAAAACCAGAGCCCGTGGAAATAAAGCAGAGCCCGTGGAACAAAACGAAACCCCGAGGAATAAAACCAGGTCATGAGGAATAAAACCAGAGCCTGAGGAAGAAAACTAGAGCCCGAGGAAGAAAACCAGAGCTCAAGGAAAAAAACCAGAACCCGAGGAACAAAACGAGAGTGCGAGGAAGAAAACTAGAGCCCGAGGAACAAAACCAGTGCTCGAGGAACAAAACCAGAGCCCGTGGAAATAAAGCAGAGCCCGAGGAACAAAACCAGAGCTCGAGAAACAAAACCAGAGCCCAAGGAACACAACCAGTGCCTGAGGAACAAAAACAGAGCCCGAGGAACAAAACCAGAGCCCGAAGCAAAAAACCAGGGCCCGAGGAACCAAGCCAGAGCCCGAGAAAGAAAACCATAGCCCAAGGAACAAAACCAGCCCTCGAGGAACAAAAACAGAGCTCGAGGAACAAAACCAGAGCCCGTGGAAATAAAGCAGAGCCCGAGGAACAAAACCAGAGCTCGAGAAACAAAACTAGAGCCCAAGAACACAACCAGCGCCCGAAGAACAAAAACAGAGCCCGAGGAACAAAACCAGAGCCCGAAGCAAAAAACCAGGGCCCGAGGAACCAAGCCAGAGCCCGAGAAAGAAAACCATAGCCCAAGGAACAAAACCAGCCCTCGAGGAACAAAACCAGAGCTCGAGGAACAAAACCAGAGCCCGTGGAAATAAAGCAGAGCCCGTGGAACAAAACGAAACCCCGAGGAATAAAACCAGGTCATGAGGAATAAAACCAGAGCCTGAGGAAGAAAACCAGAGCCCGAGGAAGAAAACCAGAGCTCAAGGAAAAAAAACAGAACCCGAGGAACAAAACGAGAGTCCGAGGAAGAAAACGAGAGCCCGAGGAACAAAACCAGTGCTCGAGGAACAAAACCAGAGCCCGTGGAAATAAAGCAGAGCCCGAGGAACAAAACCAGAGCTCGAGAAACAAAACCAGAGCCCAAGGAACACAACCAGTGCCTGAGGAACAAAAACAGAGCCCGAGGAACAAAACCAGAGCCCGAAGCAAAAAACCAGGGCCCGAGGAACCAAGCCAGAGCCCGAGAAAGAAAACCATAGCCCAAGGAACAAAACCAGCCCTCGAGGAACAAAAACAGAGCTCGAGGAACAAAGCCAGAGCCCGTGGAAATAAAGCAGAGCCCGAGTAACAAAACCAGAGCTCGAGAAACAAAACTAGAGCCCAAGAACACAACCAGCGCCCGAAGAACAAAAACAGAGCCCGAGGAACAAATCTAGGGCCTGAAGAAAAAAACAAGAGCTCGAGGAAGAAGTCCAGAGCCCGAGCAACAAAACCAGAGCCTGAGGAAGAAAACCAGAGCCCGAGGAAGAAAACCAGAGCTCAAGGAAAAATACCAGAACCCGAGGAACAAAATGAGAGTCCGAGGAAGAAAACGAGAGCCCGAGGAAGAAAACCAGTGCCCAAGGAACAAAACCAGAGCTCGAGGAACAAAACCAGATCCTGAGGAAGAAAACCAGAGACTGAGGAACAAAACCAGAGCCCAAGGATCAAAAGGAGGACCTGAAGAATAAAACAAGGGCCATAGGAAGAAAACCAGAGCCCGTGGAATAAAACCAGGGCCCGAGGAACCAAACCAGAAACCGAGGAACAAAACCAGAAACCGAGGAACAAAACCAGAGCCTGAGGAAAAAAAACAGTGCCTGAGGCAAAAAAACAGGGCCCGAGGAACCAAGCCAGAGCCCGAGGAACAAAACCAGCCCTCCATGAACAAAACCAGAGCCTGAGGAAGAAAACAAGAGCCCGAGGAAGAAAACCAGAGGTCAAGGAACAAAACCAGAGCCCGAGGAACAAAACAGAGACCGAGGAGATAATGCAGAGCTTCAGGAAGAAAACGTGAGCCTAAGGAAGAAAAGCAGAGGCCGAGGAAGTAAACTAAAGCTCTTGGAACAAAACCAGATGCCGAGGAAGAAAACGAGAGCCCGAGGAACAAAACCAGTGCCCAAGGAACAAAATCAGATCTCGAGGAACAAAACCAGATCCTGAGGAAGAAAACCACAGCCCGAGGAACAAAACCAGAGCTCGAGGAACAAAACCAGACCCGAGGAACACAACCAGAGCCCGAGGAACAAATCTAGGGCCTGAAGAAGAAAACGAGACCTGGAGGAAGAAATCCACAGCCCGAGCAAGAAAACCAGAGCCTAAGGAAGAAAACCAGAGCCCGAGGAAGAAAACCAGAGCCCGAGGAACAAAAACCAAGGCCAAGGACAAAAAGGAGGGCCTGAAGAACAAAAAGAGGGCCATAGGAACAAAACCAGAGCCTGAGGAATAAAACCAGGGCCCCAGGATCCAAACCAGAAACCGAGGAACAAAATCAGAGCCCGAGGAACAAAACCAGAGGCTGAGAAAAAAGAACCAGGGCCCGAGGAACCAAGCCAGAGCCCGAGGAACAAAACCAGCCCTCCAAGAACAAAACCAGAGCCTGAGGAAAAAAACCAGAGCCCGAGGAAGAAAACCAGAGCCCGAGGAACAAAAACCAAGGCCAAGGACAAAAAGGAGGGCCTGAAGAACAAAAAGAGGGCCATAGGAAGAAAACCAGAGCCCGTGGAATAAAAGCAGGGCCCGAGGAACCAAACCAGAAACCGAGGAACAAAATCAGAGCCCGAGGAACAAAACCAGAGGCCGAGAAAAAAAAAACAGGGCGCGAGGAACCAAGCCAGAGCCCGAGGAACAAAACCAGCCCTCCATGAACAAAACCAGAGCATGAGGAAGAAAACAAGAGCCCGAGGAACAAAAATGGAGCCCGAGGAAAAAAACCAGGGCCCGAGGAACTAAGCCAGAGCCCGGGAAAGAAAACCATAGCCCAAGGAACAAAACCAGCCCTCGAGGAAAAAAAACAGAGCCCGTGGAAATAAAGCAGAGCCCGAGGAACAAAACCAGAGCTCGAGAAACAAAACTAGAGCCCAAGAACACAACCAGCGCCCGAAGAACAAAAACAGAGCCCGAGGAACAAATCTAGGGCCTGAAGAAAAAAACAAGAGCTCGAGGAAGAAGTCCAGAGCCCGAGCAACAAAACCAGAGCCTGAGGAAGAAAACCAGAGCCCGAGGAAGAAAACCAGAGCTCAAGGAAAAATACCAGAACCCGAGGAACAAAATGAGAGTCCGAGGAAGAAAACGAGAGCCCGAGGAAGAAAACCAGTGCCCAAGGAACAAAACCAGAGCTCGAGGAACAAAACCAGATCCTGAGGAAGAAAACCAGAGACTGAGGAACAAAACCAGAGCCCAAGGATCAAAAGGAGGACCTGAAGAATAAAACAAGGGCCATAGGAAGAAAACCAGAGCCCGTGGAATAAAACCAGGGCCCGAGGAACCAAACCAGAAACCGAGGAACAAAACCAGAAACCGAGGAACAAAACCAGAGCCTGAGGAAAAAAAACAGTGCCTGAGGCAAAAAAACAGGGCCCGAGGAACCAAGCCAGAGCCCGAGGAACAAAACCAGCCCTCCATGAACAAAACCAGAGCCTGAGGAAGAAAACAAGAGCCCGAGGAAGAAAACCAGAGGTCAAGGAACAAAACCAGAGCCCGAGGAACAAAACAGAGACCGAGGAGATAATGCAGAGCTTCAGGAAGAAAACGTGAGCCTAAGGAAGAAAAGCAGAGGCCGAGGAAGTAAACTAAAGCTCTTGGAACAAAACCAGATGCCGAGGAAGAAAACGAGAGCCCGAGGAACAAAACCAGTGCCCAAGGAACAAAATCAGATCTCGAGGAACAAAACCAGATCCTGAGGAAGAAAACCACAGCCCGAGGAACAAAACCAGAGCTCGAGGAACAAAACCAGACCCGAGGAACACAACCAGAGCCCGAGGAACAAATCTAGGGCCTGAAGAAGAAAACGAGACCTGGAGGAAGAAATCCACAGCCCGAGCAAGAAAACCAGAGCCTAAGGAAGAAAACCAGAGCCCGAGGAAGAAAACCAGAGCCCGAGGAACAAAAACCAAGGCCAAGGACAAAAAGGAGGGCCTGAAGAACAAAAAGAGGGCCATAGGAACAAAACCAGAGCCTGAGGAATAAAACCAGGGCCCCAGGATCCAAACCAGAAACCGAGGAACAAAATCAGAGCCCGAGGAACAAAACCAGAGGCTGAGAAAAAAGAACCAGGGCCCGAGGAACCAAGCCAGAGCCCGAGGAACAAAACCAGCCCTCCAAGAACAAAACCAGAGCCTGAGGAAAAAAACCAGAGCCCGAGGAAGAAAACCAGAGCCCGAGGAACAAAAACCAAGGCCAAGGACAAAAAGGAGGGCCTGAAGAACAAAAAGAGGGCCATAGGAAGAAAACCAGAGCCCGTGGAATAAAAGCAGGGCCCGAGGAACCAAACCAGAAACCGAGGAACAAAATCAGAGCCCGAGGAACAAAACCAGAGGCCGAGAAAAAAAAAACAGGGCGCGAGGAACCAAGCCAGAGCCCGAGGAACAAAACCAGCCCTCCATGAACAAAACCAGAGCATGAGGAAGAAAACAAGAGCCCGAGGAACAAAAATGGAGCCCGAGGAAAAAAACCAGGGCCCGAGGAACTAAGCCAGAGCCCGGGAAAGAAAACCATAGCCCAAGGAACAAAACCAGCCCTCGAGGAAAAAAAACAGAGCCCGTGGAAATAAAGCAGAGCCCGAGGAACAAAACGAAACCCCGAGGAATAAAACCAGGGCCTGAGGAATAAAACCAGAGCCTGAGGAACAAAACCAGAGCCCGTGAAAGAAAACCAGAGCCCGAGGAACAAAACCAGAGCTCGAAGAACAAAACCAGTGCCCAAGGAACACAACCAGAGCTCGAGGAACAAAACCAGTGCCCAAGGAACACAACCAGAGCTCCAGGAATAAAACCAGAGCCCGAGGAACACAACCACAGCTCGAGGAACAAAAACAGAGCCCGAGGAACAAATCCAGGGCGTGAAGAAGAAAACGAGAGCTCGAGGAAGAAATCCAGAGCCCGAGCAATAAAACCAGAGCCTGAGGAAGAAAACCAGAGCCCGAGGAAGAAAACCAGAGCTCAAGGAACAAAACTAGAACCCGAGGAACAAAACGAGAGTCCGAGGAAGAAAACGAGAGCCCGAGGAAGAAAACCAGTGCCCAAGGAACAAAACCAGAGCTCGAGGAACAAAACCAGATCCTGAGGAAGAAAACCAGAGCCCGAGGAACAAAAACCAAGGCCAAGGACAAAAAGGAGGGCCTGAAAAACAAAAACAGGGCCATAGCAAGAAAACCAGAGCCCGTGGAATAAAACCAGGGCCCGAGGAACCAAACCAGAAACCGAGGAACAAAACCAGAGCCCGAGGAACCAAGCCAGAGCCCGAAAAAGAAAACCATAGCCCAAGGGACAAAACCAGCCCTCGAGGAACAAAAACAGAGCTCGAGGAACAAAACCAGAGTCCGTGGAAATAAAGAAGAGCCTGAGGAATAAAACGAAACGCCGAGGAATAAAACCAGGGCCTGAGGAATAAAACCAGAGCCTGAGGAACAAAACCAGAGCCCGTGAAAGAAAACCAGAGCTCCAGGAACAAAACCAGAGCTCAAAGAACAAAACTAGAGCTCAAGGAACAAAACCAGAGCCCAAGGAACACAACCAGAGCTCAAGGAACAAAACCAGAGCCCGAGGAACACAACCAGCACCCTAGGAACAAAAACAGAGCCCGAGGAACAAATCCAGGGCGTGAAGAAGAAAACGAGAGCTCGAGGAAGAAAACCAGAGCCCGAGCAAATAAAACAGAGCCTAAGGAAGAAAACCAGAGCCCGAGGAAGAAAACCAGTGCCCAAGGAACAAAACCAGAGCTCGAGGAACAAAACCAGAGCCCGTGGAAATAAAGCAGAGCCCGAGGAACAAAACCAGAGCTCGAGAAACAAAACCAGAGCCCAAGTAACACAACCAGAGCTCAAGGAACAAAACCAGAGCCCGAGGAACACAACCAGCACCCGAGGAACAAAAACAGAGCCCGAGGAACAAATCCAGGGCGTGAAGAAGAAAACGAGAGCTCGAGGAAGAAATCCAGAGCCCGAGCAAAAAAAACAGAGCCCGAGGAACAAAACCAGATCCTCAGGAAGAAATCCAGAGCCCGAGCAACAAAACCAGAGCCTGAGGAAGAAAACCAGAGCCCAAAGAAGAAAACCAGAGCTCAAGGAACAAAACCAGAACCCGAGGAACAATACGAGAGTCCGAGGAAGAAAACGAGAGCCCGAGGAGCAAAACCAGTGCCCAAGGAACAAAACCAGAGCTCGAAGAACAAAACTAGAGCTCAAGGAACAAAACCACAGCCCAAGCAACACAACCAGAGCTCGAGGAACAAAACCAGTGCCCAAGGAACACAACCAGAGCTCCAGGAATAAAACCAGAGCCCGAGGAACACAACCACAGCTCGAGGAACATTAACAGAGCCCGAGGAACAAATGCAGGGCGTGAAGAAGAAAACAAGAGGTCGAGGAAGAAATCCAGAGCCCGAGCAATAAAACCGGAGCCTGAGGAAGAAAACCAGAGCCCGAGGAAGAAAACCAGAGACCGAAGCAAAAAACCAGGGCCCGAGGAACCAAGCCAGAGCCCGAGGAACAAAGCCAGCCCTCCATGAACAAAACCAGAGCCTGAGGAAGAAAACAAGAGTCCGAGGAACAAATATAGAGCCCGAGGAAAAAAACAGGGCGTGAGGAACCAAGCAAGAGCCCGAGAAAGAAAACCATAGCCCAAGGAACAAAACCAGCCCTCGAGGAAAAAAACCAGAGCTCGAGGAACAGAACCAGAGCCCGTGGAAATAAAGCAGAGCCCGAGGAACAAAACGAAACCCCGAGGAATAAAACCAGGGCCTGAGGAATAAAACCAGAGCCTGAGGAACAAAACCAGAGCCCATGAAAGAAAACCAGAGCCCGAGGAACAAAACCAGAGCTCGAAGAACAAAACTAGACTTCAAGGAACACAACCAGAGATCGAGGAACAAAATCAGAGCCCGAGGAACACAACCACAGCCCGAGGAACAAAAAAAGAGCCCGAGGAACAAATCCAAGACGTGAAGAAGAAAACGAGAGCTCGAGGAATAAATCCAGAGCCCGAGCAATAAAACCAGAGCCTGAGGAAAAAACCAGAGCCCGAGGAAGAAAACCAGAGCTCAAGGAACAAAACCAGAACCCGAGGAACAAAACGAGAGTCCGAGGAAGAAAACGAGAGCCCGAGGAAAAAAACCAGTGCCCAAGGAATAAAACCAGAGCTCGAGGAACAAAACCAGATCCTGAGGAATAAAACCAGACACCGAGGAACAAAACCAGAGCCCAAGGAAAAAAAGGAGGACCTGAAACAAAACGCGGGCCATAGGAAGAAAACCAGAGCCCGTGGAATAAAACCAGGGCCCGAGGAACCAAACCAGAAACTGAGGAACAAAACCAGCCCTCGAGGAACAATACCAGAGCCTGAGGAAGAAAACAAGAGCCCGAGGAACAAAAATAGAGCCCGAGGAACAAACCAGGACCCGAGGAACCAAGCAAGAGCCCGAGAAAGAAAACCATAGCCCAAGGAACAAAACCAGCCCTCGAGGAACAAAACCAGAGCTCGAGGAACAAAACCAGAGCCCGTGGAAATAAAGCAGAGCCCGTGGAACAAAACGAAACCCCGAGGAATAAAACCAGGTCATGAGGAATAAAACCAGAGCCTGAGGAAGAAAACTAGAGCCCGAGGAAGAAAACCAGAGCTCAAGGAAAAAAACCAGAACCCGAGGAACAAAACGAGAGTGCGAGGAAGAAAACTAGAGCCCGAGGAACAAAACCAGTGCTCGAGGAACAAAACCAGAGCCCGTGGAAATAAAGCAGAGCCCGAGGAACAAAACCAGAGCTCGAGAAACAAAACCAGAGCCCAAGGAACACAACCAGTGCCTGAGGAACAAAAACAGAGCCCGAGGAACAAAACCAGAGCCCGAAGCAAAAAACCAGGGCCCGAGGAACCAAGCCAGAGCCCGAGAAAGAAAACCATAGCCCAAGGAACAAAACCAGCCCTCGAGGAACAAAAACAGAGCTCGAGGAACAAAACCAGAGCCCGTGGAAATAAAGCAGAGCCCGAGGAACAAAACCAGAGCTCGAGAAACAAAACTAGAGCCCAAGAACACAACCAGCGCCCGAAGAACAAAAACAGAGCCCGAGGAACAAAACCAGAGCCCGAAGCAAAAAACCAGGGCCCGAGGAACCAAGCCAGAGCCCGAGAAAGAAAACCATAGCCCAAGGAACAAAACCAGCCCTCGAGGAACAAAACCAGAGCTCGAGGAACAAAACCAGAGCCCGTGGAAATAAAGCAGAGCCCGTGGAACAAAACGAAACCCCGAGGAATAAAACCAGGTCATGAGGAATAAAACCAGAGCCTGAGGAAGAAAACCAGAGCCCGAGGAAGAAAACCAGAGCTCAAGGAAAAAAAACAGAACCCGAGGAACAAAACGAGAGTCCGAGGAAGAAAACGAGAGCCCGAGGAACAAAACCAGTGCTCGAGGAACAAAACCAGAGCCCGTGGAAATAAAGCAGAGCCCGAGGAACAAAACCAGAGCTCGAGAAACAAAACCAGAGCCCAAGGAACACAACCAGTGCCTGAGGAACAAAAACAGAGCCCGAGGAACAAAACCAGAGCCCGAAGCAAAAAACCAGGGCCCGAGGAACCAAGCCAGAGCCCGAGAAAGAAAACCATAGCCCAAGGAACAAAACCAGCCCTCGAGGAACAAAAACAGAGCTCGAGGAACAAAGCCAGAGCCCGTGGAAATAAAGCAGAGCCCGAGTAACAAAACCAGAGCTCGAGAAACAAAACTAGAGCCCAAGAACACAACCAGCGCCCGAAGAACAAAAACAGAGCCCGAGGAACAAATCTAGGGCCTGAAGAAAAAAACAAGAGCTCGAGGAAGAAGTCCAGAGCCCGAGCAATAAAACCAGAGCCTGAGGAAGAAAACCAGAGCCCGAGGAAGAAAACCAGAGCTCAAGGAAAAATACCAGAACCCGAGGAACAAAATGAGAGTCCGAGGAAGAAAACGAGAGCCCAAGGAAGAAAACCAGTGCCCAAGGAACAAAACCAGAGCTCGAGGAACAAAACCAGATCCTGAGGAAGAAAACCAGAGACTGAGGAACAAAACCAGAGCCCAAGGATCAAAAGGAGGACCTGAAGAATAAAACAAGGGCCATAGGAAGAAAACCAGAGCCCGTGGAATAAAACCAGGGCCCGAGGAACCAAACCAGAAACCGAGGAACAAAACCAGAAACCGAGGAACAAAACCAGAGCCTGAGGAAAAAAAACAGTGCCTGAGGCAAAAAAACAGGGCCCGAGGAACCAAGCCAGAGCCCGAGGAACAAAACCAGCCCTCCATGAACAAAACCAGAGCCTGAGGAAGAAAACAAGAGCCCGAGGAAGAAAACCAGAGGTCAAGGAACAAAACCAGAGCCCGAGGAACAAAACAGAGACCGAGGAGATAATGCAGAGCTTCAGGAAGAAAACGTGAGCCTAAGGAAGAAAAGCAGAGGCCGAGGAAGTAAACTAAAGCTCTTGGAACAAAACCAGATGCCGAGGAAGAAAACGAGAGCCCGAGGAACAAAACCAGTGCCCAAGGAACAAAATCAGATCTCGAGGAACAAAACCAGATCCTGAGGAAGAAAACCACAGCCCGAGGAACAAAACCAGAGCTCGAGGAACAAAACCAGACCCGAGGAACACAACCAGAGCCCGAGGAACAAATCTAGGGCCTGAAGAAGAAAACGAGACCTGGAGGAATAAATCCACAGCCCGAGCAAGAAAACCAGAGCCTAAGGAAGAAAACCAGAGCCCGAGGAAGAAAACCAGAGCCCGAGGAACAAAAACCAAGGCCAAGGACAAAAAGGAGGGCCTGAAGAACAAAAAGAGGGCCATAGGAACAAAACCAGAGCCTGAGGAATAAAACCAGGGCCCCAGGATCCAAACCAGAAACCGAGGAACAAAATCAGAGCCCGAGGAACAAAACCAGAGGCTGAGAAAAAAGAACCAGGGCCCGAGGAACCAAGCCAGAGCCCGAGGAACAAAACCAGCCCTCCAAGAACAAAACCAGAGCCTGAGGAAAAAAACCAGAGCCCGAGGAAGAAAACCAGAGCCCGAGGAACAAAAACCAAGGCCAAGGACAAAAAGGAGGGCCTGAAGAACAAAAAGAGGGCCATAGGAAGAAAACCAGAGCCCGTGGAATAAAAGCAGGGCCCGAGGAACCAAACCAGAAACCGAGGAACAAAATCAGAGCCCGAGGAACAAAACCAGAGGCCGAGAAAAAAAAAAACAGGGCGCGAGGAACCAAGCCAGAGCCCGAGGAACAAAACCAGCCCTCCATGAACAAAACCAGAGCATGAGGAAGAAAACAAGAGCCCGAGGAACAAAAATGGAGCCCGAGGAAAAAAACCAGGGCCCGAGGAACTAAGCCAGAGCCCGGGAAAGAAAACCATAGCCCAAGGAACAAAACCAGCCCTCGAGGAAAAAAAACAGAGCCCGTGGAAATAAAGCAGAGCCCGAGGAACAAAACGAAACCCCGAGGAATAAAACCAGGGCCTGAGGAATAAAACCAGAGCCTGAGGAACAAAACCAGAGCCCGTGAAAGAAAACCAGAGCCCGAGGAACAAAACCAGAGCTCGAAGAACAAAACCAGTGCCCAAGGAACACAACCAGAGCTCGAGGAACAAAACCAGTGCCCAAGGAACACAACCAGAGCTCCAGGAATAAAACCAGAGCCCGAGGAACACAACCACAGCTCGAGGAACAAAAACAGAGCCCGAGGAACAAATCCAGGGCGTGAAGAAGAAAACGAGAGCTCGAGGAAGAAATCCAGAGCCCGAGCAATAAAACCAGAGCCTGAGGAAGAAAACCAGAGCCCGAGGAAGAAAACCAGAGCTCAAGGAACAAAACTAGAACCCGAGGAACAAAACGAGAGTCCGAGGAAGAAAACGAGAGCCCGAGGAAGAAAACCAGTGCCCAAGGAACAAAACCAGAGCTCGAGGAACAAAACCAGATCCTGAGGAAGAAAACCAGAGCCCGAGGAACAAAAACCAAGGCCAAGGACAAAAAGGAGGGCCTGAAAAACAAAAACAGGGCCATAGCAAGAAAACCAGAGCCCGTGGAATAAAACCAGGGCCCGAGGAACCAAACCAGAAACCGAGGAACAAAACCAGAGCCCGAGGAACCAAGCCAGAGCCCGAAAAAGAAAACCATAGCCCAAGGGACAAAACCAGCCCTCGAGGAACAAAAACAGAGCTCGAGGAACAAAACCAGAGTCCGTGGAAATAAAGAAGAGCCTGAGGAATAAAACGAAACGCCGAGGAATAAAACCAGGGCCTGAGGAATAAAACCAGAGCCTGAGGAACAAAACCAGAGCCCGTGAAAGAAAACCAGAGCTCCAGGAACAAAACCAGAGCTCAAAGAACAAAACTAGAGCTCAAGGAACAAAACCAGAGCCCAAGGAACACAACCAGAGCTCAAGGAACAAAACCAGAGCCCGAGGAACACAACCAGCACCCGAGGAACAAAAACAGAGCCCGAGGAACAAATCCAGGGCGTGAAGAAGAAAACGAGAGCTCGAGGAAGAAAACCAGAGCCCGAGCAAATAAAACAGAGCCTAAGGAAGAAAACCAGAGCCCGAGGAAGAAAACCAGTGCCCAAGGAACAAAACCAGAGCTCGAGGAACAAAACCAGAGCCCGTGGAAATAAAGCAGAGTCCGAGGAACAAAACCAGAGCTCGAGAAACAAAACCAGAGCCCGTGGAAATAAAGCAGAGCCCGAGGAACAAAACCAGAGCCCGAGGAACACAACCAGCACCCTAGGAACAAAAACAGAGCCCGAGGAACAAATCCAGGGCGTGAAGAAGAAAACGAGAGCTCGAGGAAGAAATCCAGAGCCCGAGCAAAAAAAACAGAGCCTAAGGAAGAAAACCAGAGCCCGAGGAAGAAAACCAGAGCTCAAGGAACAAAACCAGAACCCGAGGATCAAAACGAGAGTCCGAGGAAGAAAACGAGAGCCCGAGGAAGAAAACCAGTGCCCAAGGAACAAAACCAGAGCTCGAGGAACAAAACCAGAGCCCGTGGAAATAAAGCAGAGCCCGAGGAACAAAACCAGAGCTCGAGAAACAAAACCAGAGCCCAAGTAACACAACCAGAGCTCAAGGAACAAAACCAGAGCCCGAGGAACACAACCAGCACCCGAGGAACAAAAACAGAGCCCGAGGAACAAATCCAGGGCGTGAAGAAGAAAACGAGAGCTCGAGGAAGAAATCCAGAGCCCGAGCAAAAAAAACAGAGCCCGAGGAACAAAACCAGATCCTCAGGAAGAAATCCAGAGCCCGAGCAACAAAACCAGAGCCTGAGGAAGAAAACCAGAGCCCAAAGAAGAAAACCAGAGCTCAAGGAACAAAACCAGAACCCGAGGAACAATACGAGAGTCCGAGGAAGAAAACGAGAGCCTGAGGAGCAAAACCAGTGCCCAAGGAACAAAACCAGAGCTCGAAGAACAAAACTAGAGCTCAAGGAACAAAACCACAGCCCAAGCAACACAACCAGAGCTCGAGGAACAAAACCAGTGCCCAAGGAACACAACCAGAGCTCCAGGAATAAAACCAGAGCCCGAGGAACACAACCACAGCTCGAGGAACATTAACAGAGCCCGAGGAACAAATGCAGGGCGTGAAGAAGAAAACAAGAGGTCGAGGAAGAAATCCAGAGCCCGAGCAATAAAACCGGAGCCTGAGGAAGAAAACCAGAGCCCGAGGAAGAAAACCAGAGACCGAAGCAAAAAACCAGGGCCCGAGGAACCAAGCCAGAGCCCGAGGAACAAAGCCAGCCCTCCATGAACAAAACCAGAGCCTGAGGAAGAAAACAAGAGTCCGAGGAACAAATATAGAGCCCGAGGAAAAAAACAGGGCGTGAGGAACCAAGCAAGAGCCCGAGAAAGAAAACCATAGCCCAAGGAACAAAACCAGCCCTCGAGGAAAAAAACCAGAGCTCGAGGAACAGAACCAGAGCCCGTGGAAATAAAGCAGAGCCCGAGGAACAAAACGAAACCCCGAGGAATAAAACCAGGGCCTGAGGAATAAAACCAGAGCCTGAGGAACAAAACCAGAGCCCATGAAAGAAAACCAGAGCCCGAGGAACAAAACCAGAGCTCGAAGAACAAAACTAGACTTCAAGGAACACAACCAGAGATCGAGGAACAAAATCAGAGCCCGAGGAACACAACCACAGCCCGAGGAACAAAAAAAGAGCCCGAGGAACAAATCCAAGACGTGAAGAAGAAAACGAGAGCTCGAGGAAGAAATCCAGAGCCCGAGCAATAAAACCAGAGCCTGAGGAAAAAACCAGAGCCCGAGGAAGAAAACCAGAGCTCAAGGAACAAAACCAGAACCCGAGGAACAAAACGAGAGTCCGAGGAAGAAAACGAGAGCCCGAGGAAAAAAACCAGTGCCCAAGGAATAAAACCAGAGCTCGAGGAACAAAACCAGATCCTGAGGAATAAAACCAGACACCGAGGAACAAAACCAGAGCCCAAGGAAAAAAAGGAGGACCTGAAACAAAACGCGGGCCATAGGAAGAAAACCAGAGCCCGTGGAATAAAACCAGGGCCCGAGGAACCAAACCAGAAACTGAGGAACAAAACCAGCCCTCGAGGAACAATACCAGAGCCTGAGGAAGAAAACAAGAGCCCGAGGAACAAAAATAGAGCCCGAGGAACAAACCAGGACCCGAGGAACCAAGCAAGAGCCCGAGAAAGAAAACCATAGCCCAAGGAACAAAACCAGCCCTCGAGGAACAAAACCAGAGCTCGAGGAACAAAACCAGAGCCCGTGGAAATAAAGCAGAGCCCGTGGAACAAAACGAAACCCCGAGGAATAAAACCAGGTCATGAGGAATAAAACCAGAGCCTGAGGAAGAAAACTAGAGCCCGAGGAAGAAAACCAGAGCTCAAGGAAAAAAACCAGAACCCGAGGAACAAAACGAGAGTGCGAGGAAGAAAACTAGAGCCCGAGGAACAAAACCAGTGCTCGAGGAACAAAACCAGAGCCCGTGGAAATAAAGCAGAGCCCGAGGAACAAAACCAGAGCTCGAGAAACAAAACCAGAGCCCAAGGAACACAACCAGTGCCTGAGGAACAAAAACAGAGCCCGAGGAACAAAACCAGAGCCCGAAGCAAAAAACCAGGGCCCGAGGAACCAAGCCAGAGCCCGAGAAAGAAAACCATAGCCCAAGGAACAAAACCAGCCCTCGAGGAACAAAAACAGAGCTTGAGGAACAAAACCAGAGCCCGTGGAAATAAAGCAGAGCCCGAGGAACAAAACCAGAGCTCGAGAAACAAAACTAGAGCCCAAGAACACAACCAGCGCCCGAAGAACAAAAACAGAGCCCGAGGAACAAAACCAGAGCCCGAAGCAAAAAACCAGGGCCCGAGGAACCAAGCCAGAGCCCGAGAAAGAAAACCATAGCCCAAGGAACAAAACCAGCCCTCGAGGAACAAAACCAGAGCTCGAGGAACAAAACCAGAGCCCGTGGAAATAAAGCAGAGCCCGTGGAACAAAACGAAACCCCGAGGAATAAAACCAGGTCATGAGGAATAAAACCAGAGCCTGAGGAAGAAAACCAGAGCCCGAGGAAGAAAACCAGAGCTCAAGGAAAAAAAACAGAACCCGAGGAACAAAACGAGAGTCCGAGGAAGAAAACGAGAGCCCGAGGAACAAAACCAGTGCTCGAGGAACAAAACCAGAGCCCGTGGAAATAAAGCAGAGCCCGAGGAACAAAACCAGAGCTCGAGAAACAAAACCAGAGCCCAAGGAACACAACCAGTGCCTGAGGAACAAAAACAGAGCCCGAGGAACAAAACCAGAGCCCGAAGCAAAAAACCAGGGCCCGAGGAACCAAGCCAGAGCCCGAGAAAGAAAACCATAGCCCAAGGAACAAAACCAGCCCTCGAGGAACAAAAACAGAGCTCGAGGAACAAAGCCAGAGCCCGTGGAAATAAAGCAGAGCCCGAGTAACAAAACCAGAGCTCGAGAAACAAAACTAGAGCCCAAGAACACAACCAGCGCCCGAAGAACAAAAACAGAGCCCGAGGAACAAATCTAGGGCCTGAAGAAAAAAACAAGAGCTCGAGGAAGAAGTCCAGAGCCCGAGCAACAAAACCAGAGCCTGAGGAAGAAAACCAGAGCCCGAGGAAGAAAACCAGAGCTCAAGGAAAAATACCAGAACCCGAGGAACAAAATGAGAGTCCGAGGAAGAAAACGAGAGCCCAAGAAAGAAAACCAGTGCCCAAGGAACAAAACCAGAGCTCGAGGAACAAAACCAGATCCTGAGGAAGAAAACCAGAGACTGAGGAACAAAACCAGAGCCCAAGGATCAAAAGGAGGACCTGAAGAATAAAACAAGGGCCATAGGAAGAAAACCAGAGCCCGTGGAATAAAACCAGGGCCCGAGGAACCAAACCAGAAACCGAGGAACAAAACCAGAAACCGAGGAACAAAACCAGAGCCTGAGGAAAAAAAACAGTGCCTGAGGCAAAAAAACAGGGCCCGAGGAACCAAGCCAGAGCCCGAGGAACAAAACCAGCCCTCCATGAACAAAACCAGAGCCTGAGGAAGAAAACAAGAGCCCGAGGAAGAAAACCAGAGGTCAAGGAACAAAACCAGAGCCCGAGGAACAAAACAGAGACCGAGGAGATAATGCAGAGCTTCAGGAAGAAAACGTGAGCCTAAGGAAGAAAAGCAGAGGCCGAGGAAGTAAACTAAAGCTCTTGGAACAAAACCAGATGCCGAGGAAGAAAACGAGAGCCCGAGGAACAAAACCAGTGCCCAAGGAACAAAATCAGATCTCGAGGAACAAAACCAGATCCTGAGGAAGAAAACCACAGCCGGAGGAACAAAACCAGAGCTCGAGGAACAAAACCAGACCCGAGGAACACAACCAGAGCCCGAGGAACAAATCTAGGGCCTGAAGAAGAAAACGAGACCTGGAGGAATAAATCCACAGCCCGAGCAAGAAAACCAGAGCCTAAGGAAGAAAACCAGAGCCCGAGGAAGAAAACCAGAGCCCGAGGAACAAAAACCAAGGCCAAGGACAAAAAGGAGGCCCTGAAGAACAAAAAGAGGGCCATAGGAAGAAAACCAGAGCCCGTGGAATAAAAGCAGGGCCCGAGGAACCAAACCAGAAACCGAGGAACAAAATCAGAGCCCGAGGAACAAAACCAGAGGCCGAGAAAAAAAAAACAGGGCGCGAGGAACCAAGCCAGAGCCCGAGGAACAAAACCAGCCCTCCATGAACAAAACCAGAGCATGAGGAAGAAAACAAGAGCCCGAGGAACAAAAATGGAGCCCGAGGAAAAAAACCAGGGCCCGAGGAACTAAGCCAGAGCCCGGGAAAGAAAACCATAGCCCAAGGAACAAAACCAGCCCTCGAGGAAAAAAAACAGAGCCCGTGGAAATAAAGCAGAGCCCGAGGAACAAAACGAAACCCCGAGGAATAAAACCAGGGCCTGAGGAATAAAACCAGAGCCTGAGGAACAAAACCAGAGCCCGTGAAAGAAAACCAGAGCCCGAGGAACAAAACCAGAGCTCGAACAACAAAACTAGAGCTCAAGGAACAAAACCAGAGACCAAGGAACACAACCAGAGCTCGAGGAACAAAACCAGTGCCCAAGGAACACAACCAGAGCTCGAGGAATAAAACCAGAGCCCGAGGAACACAACCACAGCTCGAGGAACAAAAACAGAGCCCGAGGAACAAATCCAGGGCGTGAAGAAGAAAACGAGAGCTCGAGGAAGAAATCCAGAGCCCGAGCAATAAAACCAGAGCCTGAGGAAGAAAACCAGAGCCCGAGGAAGAAAACCAGAGCTCAAGGAACAAAACTAGAACCCGAGGAACAAAACGAGAGTCCGAGGAAGAAAACGAGAGCCCGAGGAAGAAAACCAGTGCCCAAGGAACAAAACCAGAGCTCGAGGAACAAAACCAGATCCTGAGGAAGAAAACCAGAGCCCGAGGAACAAAAACCAAGGCCAAGGACAAAAAGGAGGGCCTGAAAAACAAAAACAGGGCCATAGCAAGAAAACCAGAGCCCGTGGAATAAAACCAGGGCCCGAGGAACCAAACCAGAAACCGAGGAACAAAACCAGAGCCCGAGGAACCAAGCCAGAGCCCGAAAAAGAAAACCATAGCCCAAGGGACAAAACCAGCCCTCGAGGAACAAAAACAGAGCTCGAGGAACAAAACCAGAGTCCGTGGAAATAAAGAAGAGCCTGAGGAATAAAACGAAACGCCGAGGAATAAAACCAGGGCCTGACGAATAAAACCAGAGCCTGAGGAACAAAACCAGAGCCCGTGAAAGAAAACCAGAGCTCCAGGAACAAAACCAGAGCTCAAAGAACAAAACTAGAGCTCAAGGAACAAAACCAGAGCCCAAGGAACACAACCAGAGCTCAAGGAACAAAACCAGAGCCCGAGGAACACAACCAGCACCCGAGGAACAAAAACAGAGCCCGAGGAACAAATCCAGGGCGTGAAGAAGAAAACGAGAGCTCGAGGAAGAAAACCAGAGCCCGAGCAAATAAAACAGAGCCTAAGGAAGAAAACCAGAGCCCGAGGAAGAAAACCAGTGCCCAAGGAACAAAACCAGAGCCCGTGAAAGAAAACCAGAGCCCGTGGAAATAAAGCAGAGCCCGAGGAACAAAACCAGAGCTCGAAGAACAAAACCAGAGCCCGTGGAAATAAAGCAGAGCCCGAGGAACAAAACCAGAGCCCGAGGAACACAACCAGCACCCGAGGAACAAAAACAGAGCCCGAGGAACAAATCCAGGGCGTGAAGAAGAAAACGAGAGCTCGAGGAAGAAATCCAGAGCCCGAGCAAAAAAAACAGAGCCTAAGGAAGAAAACCAGAGCCCGAGGAAGAAAACCAGAGCTCAAGGAACAAAACCAGAACCCGAGGATCAAAACGAGAGTCCGAGGAAGAAAACGAGAGCCCGAGGAAGAAAACCAGTGCCCAAGGAACAAAACCAGAGCTCGAGGAACAAAACCAGAGCCCGTGGAAATAAAGCAGAGCCCGAGGAACAAAACCAGAGCTCGAGAAACAAAACCAGAGCCCAAGGAACACAACCAGAGCTCAAGGAACAAAACCAGAGCCCGAGGAACACAACCAGCACCCGAGGAACAAAAACAGAGCCCGAGGAACAAATCCAGGGCGTGAAGAAGAAAACGAGAGCTCGAGGAAGAAATCCAGAGCCCGAGCAAAAAAAAAAGAGCCCGAGGAACAAAACCAGATCCTCAGGAAGAAATCCAGAGCCCGAGCAACAAAACCAGAGCCTGAGGAAGAAAACCAGAGCCCAAAGAAGAAAACCAGAGCTCAAGGAACAAAACCAGAACCCGAGGAACAATACGAGAGTCCGAGGAAGAAAACGAGAGCCCGAGGAGCAAAACCAGTGCCCAAGGAACAAAACCAGAGCTCGAGGAACAAAACCAGATCCTGAGGAAGAAAACCAGAGCCCGAGGAACAAAAACCAAGGCCAAGGACAAAAAGGAGGGCCTGAAAAACAAAAACAGGGCCATAGCAAGAAAACCAGAGCCCGTGGAATAAAACCAGGGCCCGAGGAACCAAACCAGAAACCGAGGAACAAAACCAGAGCCCGAGGAACCAAGCCAGAGCCCGAAAAAGAAAACCATAGCCCAAGGGACAAAACCAGCCCTCGAGGAACAAAAACAGAGCTCGAGGAACAAAACCAGAGTCCGTGGAAATAAAGAAGAGCCTGAGGAATAAAACGAAACGCCGAGGAATAAAACCAGGGCCTGAGGAATAAAACCAGAGCCTGAGGAACAAAACCAGAGCCCGTGAAAGAAAACCAGAGCTCCAGGAACAAAACCAGAGCTCAAAGAACAAAACTAGAGCTCAAGGAACAAAACCAGAGCCCAAGGAACACAACCAGAGCTCAAGGAACAAAACCAGAGCCCGAGGAACACAACCAGCACCCGAGGAACAAAAACAGAGCCCGAGGAACAAATCCAGGGCGTGAAGAAGAAAACGAGAGCTCGAGGAAGAAAACCAGAGCCCGAGCAAATAAAACAGAGCCTAAGGAAGAAAACCAGAGCCCGAGGAAGAAAACCAGTGCCCAAGGAACAAAACCAGAGCTCGAGGAACAAAACCAGAGCCCGTGGAAATAAAGCAGAGCCCGAGGAACAAAACCAGAGCTCGAGAAACAAAACCAGAGCCCGTGGAAATAAAGCAGAGCCCGAGGAACAAAACCAGAGCCCGAGGAACACAACCAGCACCCTAGGAACAAAAACAGAGCCCGAGGAACAAATCCAGGGCGTGAAGAAGAAAACGAGAGCTCGAGGAAGAAATCCAGAGCCCGAGCAAAAAAAACAGAGCCTAAGGAAGAAAACCAGAGCCCGAGGAAGAAAACCAGAGCTCAAGGAACAAAACCAGAACCCGAGGATCAAAACGAGAGTCCGAGGAAGAAAACGAGAGCCCGAGGAAGAAAACCAGTGCCCAAGGAACAAAACCAGAGCTCGAGGAACAAAACCAGAGCCCGTGGAAATAAAGCAGAGCCCGAGGAACAAAACCAGAGCTCGAGAAACAAAACCAGAGCCCAAGTAACACAACCAGAGCTCAAGGAACAAAACCAGAGCCCGAGGAACACAACCAGCACCCGAGGAACAAAAACAGAGCCCGAGGAACAAATCCAGGGCGTGAAGAAGAAAACGAGAGCTCGAGGAAGAAATCCAGAGCCCGAGCAAAAAAAAAAGAGCCCGAGGAACAAAACCAGATCCTCAGGAAGAAATCCAGAGCCCGAGCAACAAAACCAGAGCCTGAGGAAGAAAACCAGAGCCCAAAGAAGAAAACCAGAGCTCAAGGAACAAAACCAGAACCCGAGGAACAATACGAGAGTCCGAGGAAGAAAACGAGAGCCCGAGGAGCAAAACCAGTGCCCAAGGAACAAAACCAGAGCTCGAGGAACAAAACCAGATCCTGAGGAAGAAAACCTGAGCCCGAGGAACAAAAACCAAGGCCAAGGACAAAAAGGACGGCCTGGAAAAAAATAACAGGGCCATAGGAAGAAAACCAGAGCCCGTGGAATAACCAGAGCCTGAGGAACAAAACCAGAAACCGAGGAACAAAACCAGAGCCCGAGGAAGAAAACCAGAGCCCGAGGCAAAAAACCAGGGCCCGAGGAACCAAGCCAGAGCCCGAGAAAGAAAACCATAGCCCAAGGAACAAAACCAGCCCTCGAGGAACAAAAACAGAGCTCGAGGAACAAAACCAGAGCCCGTGGAAATAAAGCAGAACCCGAGGAACAAAACGAAACCCCGAGGAATAAAACCAGGGCCTGAGGAATAAAACCAGAGCCTGAGGAACAAAACCAGAGCCCGTGAAAGAAAACCAGAGCGCCAGGAACAAAACCAGAGCTCGAAGAACAAAACTAGAGCTCAAGGAACAAAACCAGAGCCCAAGGAACACAACCAGAGCTCAAGGAAAAAAACCAGAGCCCGAGGAACACAACCAGCGCCCGAGGAACAAAAACAGAGCCCGAGGAACAAATCCAGGGCGAGAAGAAGAAAACGAGAGATCGAGGAAGAAATCCAGAGCCCGAGCAAACAAAACAGAGCCTGAGGAAGAAAACCAGAGCCCGAGGAAGAAAACCAGAGCTCAAGGAAAAATACCAGAACCCGAGGAACAAAATGAGAGTCCGAGGAAGAAAACGAGAGCCCGAGGAAGAAAACCAGTGCCCAAGGAACAAAACCAGAGCTCGAGGAACAAAACCAGATCCTGAGGAAGAAAACCAGAGACTGAGGAACAAAACCAGAGCCCAAGGATCAAAAGGAGGACCTGAAGAATAAAACAAGGGCCATAGGAAGAAAACCAGAGCCCGTGGAATAAAACCAGGGCCCGAGGAACCAAACCAGAAACCGAGGAACAAAACCAGAAACCGAGGAACAAAACCAGAGCCTGAGGAAAAAAAACAGTGCCTGAGGCAAAAAAACAGGGCCCGAGGAACCAAGCCAGAGCCCGAGGAACAAAACCAGCCCTCCATGAACAAAACCAGAGCCTGAGGAAGAAAACAAGAGCCCGAGGAAGAAAACCAGAGGTCAAGGAACAAAACCAGAGCCCGAGGAACAAAACAGAGACCGAGGAGATAATGCAGAGCTTCAGGAAGAAAACGTGAGCCTAAGGAAGAAAAGCAGAGGCCGAGGAAGTAAACTAAAGCTCTTGGAACAAAACCAGATGCCGAGGAAGAAAACGAGAGCCCGAGGAACAAAACCAGTGCCCAAGGAACAAAATCAGATCTCGAGGAACAAAACCAGATCCTGAGGAAGAAAACCACAGCCCGAGGAACAAAACCAGAGCTCGAGGAACAAAACCAGACCCGAGGAACACAACCAGAGCCCGAGGAACAAATCTAGGGCCTGAAGAAGAAAACGAGACCTGGAGGAAGAAATCCACAGCCCGAGCAAGAAAACCAGAGCCTAAGGAAGAAAACCAGAGCCCGAGGAAGAAAACCAGAGCCCGAGGAACAAAAACCAAGGCCAAGGACAAAAAGGAGGGCCTGAAGAACAAAAAGAGGGCCATAGGAACAAAACCAGAGCCTGAGGAATAAAACCAGGGCCCCAGGATCCAAACCAGAAACCGAGGAACAAAATCAGAGCCCGAGGAACAAAACCAGAGGCTGAGAAAAAAGAACCAGGGCCCGAGGAACCAAGCCAGAGCCCGAGGAACAAAACCAGCCCTCCAAGAACAAAACCAGAGCCTGAGGAAAAAAACCAGAGCCCGAGGAAGAAAACCAGAGCCCGAGGAACAAAAACCAAGGCCAAGGACAAAAAGGAGGGCCTGAAGAACAAAAAGAGGGCCATAGGAAGAAAACCAGAGCCCGTGGAATAAAAGCAGGGCCCGAGGAACCAAACCAGAAACCGAGGAACAAAATCAGAGCCCGAGGAACAAAACCAGAGGCCGAGAAAAAAAAAACAGGGCGCGAGGAACCAAGCCAGAGCCCGAGGAACAAAACCAGCCCTCCATGAACAAAACCAGAGCATGAGGAAGAAAACAAGAGCCCGAGGAACAAAAATGGAGCCCGAGGAAAAAAACCAGGGCCCGAGGAACTAAGCCAGAGCCCGGGAAAGAAAACCATAGCCCAAGGAACAAAACCAGCCCTCGAGGAAAAAAAACAGAGCCCGTGGAAATAAAGCAGAGCCCGAGGAACAAAACGAAACCCCGAGGAATAAAACCAGGGCCTGAGGAATAAAACCAGAGCCTGAGGAACAAAACCAGAGCCCGTGAAAGAAAACCAGAGCCCGAGGAACAAAACCAGAGCTCGAACAACAAAACTAGAGCTCAAGGAACAAAACCAGAGACCAAGGAACACAACCAGAGCTCGAGGAACAAAACCAGTGCCCAAGGAACACAACCAGAGCTCGAGGAATAAAACCAGAGCCCGAGGAACACAACCACAGCTCGAGGAACAAAAACAGAGCCCGAGGAACAAATCCAGGGCGTGAAGAAGAAAACGAGAGCTCGAGGAAGAAATCCAGAGCCCGAGCAATAAAACCAGAGCCTGAGGAAGAAAACCAGAGCCCGAGGAAGAAAACCAGAGCTCAAGGAACAAAACTAGAACCCGAGGAACAAAACGAGAGTCCGAGGAAGAAAACGAGAGCCCGAGGAAGAAAACCAGTGCCCAAGGAACAAAACCAGAGCTCGAGGAACAAAACCAGATCCTGAGGAAGAAAACCAGAGCCCGAGGAACAAAAACCAAGGCCAAGGACAAAAAGGAGGGCCTGAAAAACAAAAACAGGGCCATAGCAAGAAAACCAGAGCCCGTGGAATAAAACCAGGGCCCGAGGAACCAAACCAGAAACCGAGGAACAAAACCAGAGCCCGAGGAACCAAGCCAGAGCCCGAAAAAGAAAACCATAGCCCAAGGGACAAAACCAGCCCTCGAGGAACAAAAACAGAGCTCGAGGAACAAAACCAGAGTCCGTGGAAATAAAGAAGAGCCTGAGGAATAAAACGAAACGCCGAGGAATAAAACCAGGGCCTGAGGAATAAAACCAGAGCCTGAGGAACAAAACCAGAGCCCGTGAAAGAAAACCAGAGCTCCAGGAACAAAACCAGAGCTCAAAGAACAAAACTAGAGCTCAAGGAACAAAACCAGAGCCCAAGGAACACAACCAGAGCTCAAGGAACAAAACCAGAGCCCGAGGAACACAACCAGCACCCGAGGAACAAAAACAGAGCCCGAGGAACAAATCCAGGGCGTGAAGAAGAAAACGAGAGCTCGAGGAAGAAAACCAGAGCCCGAGCAAATAAAACAGAGCCTAAGGAAGAAAACCAGAGCCCGAGGAAGAAAACCAGTGCCCAAGGAACAAAACCAGAGCTCGAGGAACAAAACCAGAGCCCGTGGAAATAAAGCAGAGCCCGAGGAACAAAACCAGAGCTCGAGAAACAAAACCAGAGCCCGTGGAAATAAAGCAGAGCCCGAGGAACAAAACCAGAGCCCGAGGAACACAACCAGCACCCTAGGAACAAAAACAGAGCCCGAGGAACAAATCCAGGGCGTGAAGAAGAAAACGAGAGCTCGAGGAAGAAATCCAGAGCCCGAGCAAAAAAAACAGAGCCTAAGGAAGAAAACCAGAGCCCGAGGAAGAAAACCAGAGCTCAAGGAACAAAACCAGAACCCGAGGATCAAAACGAGAGTCCGAGGAAGAAAACGAGAGCCCGAGGAAGAAAACCAGTGCCCAAGGAACAAAACCAGAGCTCGAGGAACAAAACCAGAGCCCGTGGAAATAAAGCAGAGCCCGAGGAACAAAACCAGAGCTCGAGAAACAAAACCAGAGCCCAAGTAACACAACCAGAGCTCAAGGAACAAAACCAGAGCCCGAGGAACACAACCAGCACCCGAGGAACAAAAACAGAGCCCGAGGAACAAATCCAGGGCGTGAAGAAGAAAACGAGAGCTCGAGGAAGAAATCCAGAGCCCGAGCAAAAAAAACAGAGCCCGAGGAACAAAACCAGATCCTCAGGAAGAAATCCAGAGCCCGAGCAACAAAACCAGAGCCTGAGGAAGAAAACCAGAGCCCAAAGAAGAAAACCAGAGCTCAAGGAACAAAACCAGAACCCGAGGAACAATACGAGAGTCCGAGGAAGAAAACGAGAGCCCGAGGAGCAAAACCAGTGCCCAAGGAACAAAACCAGAGCTCGAGGAACAAAACCAGATCCTGAGGAAGAAAACCTGAGCCCGAGGAACAAAAACCAAGGCCAAGGACAAAAAGGACGGCCTGGAAAAAAATAACAGGGCCATAGGAAGAAAACCAGAGCCCGTGGAATAACCAGAGCCTGAGGAACAAAACCAGAAACCGAGGAACAAAACCAGAGCCCGAGGAAGAAAACCAGAGCCCGAGGCAAAAAACCAGGGCCCGAGGAACCAAGCCAGAGCCCGAGAAAGAAAACCATAGCCCAAGGAACAAAACCAGCCCTCGAGGAACAAAAACAGAGCTCGAGGAACAAAACCAGAGCCCGTGGAAATAAAGCAGAACCCGAGGAACAAAACGAAACCCCGAGGAATAAAACCAGGGCCTGAGGAATAAAACCAGAGCCTGAGGAACAAAACCAGAGCCCGTGAAAGAAAACCAGAGCGCCAGGAACAAAACCAGAGCTCGAAGAACAAAACTAGAGCTCAAGGAACAAAACCAGAGCCCAAGGAACACAACCAGAGCTCAAGGAAAAAAACCAGAGCCCGAGGAACACAACCAGCGCCCGAGGAACAAAAACAGAGCCCGAGGAACAAATCCAGGGCGAGAAGAAGAAAACGAGAGATCGAGGAAGAAATCCAGAGCCCGAGCAAACAAAACAGAGCCTGAGGAAGAAAACCAGAGCCCGAGGAAGAAAACCAGAGCTCAAGGAAAAATACCAGAACCCGAGGAACAAAATGAGAGTCCGAGGAAGAAAACGAGAGCCCGAGGAAGAAAACCAGTGCCCAAGGAACAAAACCAGAGCTCGAGGAACAAAACCAGATCCTGAGGAAGAAAACCAGAGACTGAGGAACAAAACCAGAGCCCAAGGATCAAAAGGAGGACCTGAAGAATAAAACAAGGGCCATAGGAAGAAAACCAGAGCCCGTGGAATAAAACCAGGGCCCGAGGAACCAAACCAGAAACCGAGGAACAAAACCAGAAACCGAGGAACAAAACCAGAGCCTGAGGAAAAAAAACAGTGCCTGAGGCAAAAAAACAGGGCCCGAGGAACCAAGCCAGAGCCCGAGGAACAAAACCAGCCCTCCATGAACAAAACCAGAGCCTGAGGAAGAAAACAAGAGCCCAAGGAAGAAAACCAGAGGTCAAGGAACAAAACCAGAGCCCGAGGAACAAAACAGAGACCGAGGAGATAATGCAGAGCTTCAGGAAGAAAACGTGAGCCTAAGGAAGAAAAGCAGAGGCCGAGGAAGTAAACTAAAGCTCTTGGAACAAAACCAGATGCCGAGGAAGAAA
Source organism: Calonectris borealis (assembly GCF_964195595.1). Lineage (NCBI taxonomy): Eukaryota > Metazoa > Chordata > Aves > Procellariiformes > Procellariidae > Calonectris > Calonectris borealis. Next base: position 1,003,076 of record NW_027441463.1, read on the forward strand.
ACGAGAGCCCGAGGAACAAAACCAGTGCCCAAGGAACAAAATCAGATCTCGAGGAACAAAACCAGATCCTGAGGAAGAAAACCACAGCCCGAGGAACAAAACCAGAGCTCGAGGAACAAAACCAGACCCGAGGAACACAACCAGAGCCCGAGGAACAAATCTAGGGCCTGAAGAAGAAAACGAGACCTGGAGGAAGAAATCCACAGCCCGAGCAAGAAAACCAGAGCCTAAGGAAGAAAACCAGAGCCCGAGGAAGAAAACCAGAGCCCGAGGAACAAAAACCAAGGCCAAGGACAAAAAGGAGGGCCTGAAGAACAAAAAGAGGGCCATAGGAACAAAACCAGAGCCTGAGGAATAAAACCAGGGCCCCAGGATCCAAACCAGAAACCGAGGAACAAAATCAGAGCCCGAGGAACAAAACCAGAGGCTGAGAAAAAAGAACCAGGGCCCGAGGAACCAAGCCAGAGCCCGAGGAACAAAACCAGCCCTCCAAGAACAAAACCAGAGCCTGAGGAAAAAAACCAGAGCCCGAGGAAGAAAACCAGAGCCCGAGGAACAAAAACCAAGGCCAAGGACAAAAAGGAGGGCCTGAAGAACAAAAAGAGGGCCATAGGAAGAAAACCAGAGCCCGTGGAATAAAAGCAGGGCCCGAGGAACCAAACCAGAAACCGAGGAACAAAATCAGAGCCCGAGGAACAAAACCAGAGGCCGAGAAAAAAAAAACAGGGCGCGAGGAACCAAGCCAGAGCCCGAGGAACAAAACCAGCCCTCCATGAACAAAACCAGAGCATGAGGAAGAAAACAAGAGCCCGAGGAACAAAAATGGAGCCCGAGGAAAAAAACCAGGGCCCGAGGAACTAAGCCAGAGCCCGGGAAAGAAAACCATAGCCCAAGGAACAAAACCAGCCCTCGAGGAAAAAAAACAGAGCCCGTGGAAATAAAGCAGAGCCCGAGGAACAAAACGAAACCCCGAGGAATAAAACCAGGGCCTGAGGAATAAAACCAGAGCCTGAGGAACAAAACCAGAGCCCGTGAAAGAAAACCAGAGCCCGAGGAACAAAACCAGAGCTCGAACAACAAAACTAGAGCTCAAGGAACAAAACCAGAGACCAAGGAACACAACCAGAGCTCGAGGAACAAAACCAGTGCCCAAGGAACACAACCAGAGCTCGAGGAATAAAACCAGAGCCCGAGGAACACAACCACAGCTCGAGGAACAAAAACAGAGCCCGAGGAACAAATCCAGGGCGTGAAGAAGAAAACGAGAGCTCGAGGAAGAAATCCAGAGCCCGAGCAATAAAACCAGAGCCTGAGGAAGAAAACCAGAGCCCGAGGAAGAAAACCAGAGCTCAAGGAACAAAACTAGAACCCGAGGAACAAAACGAGAGTCCGAGGAAGAAAACGAGAGCCCGAGGAAGAAAACCAGTGCCCAAGGAACAAAACCAGAGCTCGAGGAACAAAACCAGATCCTGAGGAAGAAAACCAGAGCCCGAGGAACAAAAACCAAGGCCAAGGACAAAAAGGAGGGCCTGAAAAACAAAAACAGGGCCATAGCAAGAAAACCAGAGCCCGTGGAATAAAACCAGGGCCCGAGGAACCAAACCAGAAACCGAGGAACAAAACCAGAGCCCGAGGAACCAAGCCAGAGCCCGAAAAAGAAAACCATAGCCCAAGGGACAAAACCAGCCCTCGAGGAACAAAAACAGAGCTCGAGGAACAAAACCAGAGTCCGTGGAAATAAAGAAGAGCCTGAGGAATAAAACGAAACGCCGAGGAATAAAACCAGGGCCTGAGGAATAAAACCAGAGCCTGAGGAACAAAACCAGAGCCCGTGAAAGAAAACCAGAGCTCCAGGAACAAAACCAGAGCTCAAAGAACAAAACTAGAGCTCAAGGAACAAAACCAGAGCCCAAGGAACACAACCAGAGCTCAAGGAACAAAACCAGAGCCCGAGGAACACAACCAGCACCCGAGGAACAAAAACAGAGCCCGAGGAACAAATCCAGGGCGTGAAGAAGAAAACGAGAGCTCGAGGAAGAAAACCAGAGCCCGAGCAAATAAAACAGAGCCTAAGGAAGAAAACCAGAGCCCGAGGAAGAAAACCAGTGCCCAAGGAACAAAACCAGAGCTCGAGGAACAAAACCAGAGCCCGTGGAAATAAAGCAGAGCCCGAGGAACAAAACCAGAGCTCGAGAAACAAAACCAGAGCCCGTGGAAATAAAGCAGAGCCCGAGGAACAAAACCAGAGCCCGAGGAACACAACCAGCACCCGAGGAACAAAAACAGAGCCCGAGGAACAAATCCAGGGCGTGAAGAAGAAAACGAGAGCTCGAGGAAGAAATCCAGAGCCCGAGCAAAAAAAACAGAGCCTAAGGAAGAAAACCAGAGCCCGAGGAAGAAAACCAGAGCTCAAGGAACAAAACCAGAACCCGAGGATCAAAACGAGAGTCCGAGGAAGAAAACGAGAGCCCGAGGAAGAAAACCAGTGCCCAAGGAACAAAACCAGAGCTCGAGGAACAAAACCAGAGCCCGTGGAAATAAAGCAGAGCCCGAGGAACAAAACCAGAGCTCGAGAAACAAAACCAGAGCCCAAGGAACACAACCAGAGCTCAAGGAACAAAACCAGAGCCCGAGGAACACAACCAGCACCCGAGGAACAAAAACAGAGCCCGAGGAACAAATCCAGGGCGTGAAGAAGAAAACGAGAGCTCGAGGAAGAAATCCAGAGCCCGAGCAAAAAAAAAAGAGCCCGAGGAACAAAACCAGATCCTCAGGAAGAAATCCAGAGCCCGAGCAACAAAACCAGAGCCTGAGGAAGAAAACCAGAGCCCAAAGAAGAAAACCAGAGCTCAAGGAACAAAACCAGAACCCGAGGAACAATACGAGAGTCCGAGGAAGAAAACGAGAGCCCGAGGAGCAAAACCAGTGCCCAAGGAACAAAACCAGAGCTCGAGGAACAAAACCAGTTCCTGAGGAAGAAAACCTGAGCCCGAGGAACAAAAACCAAGGCCAAGGACAAAAAGGACGGCCTGGAAAAAAATAACAGGGCCATAGGAAGAAAACCAGAGCCCGTGGAATAACCAGAGCCTGAGGAACAAAACCAGAAACCGAGGAACAAAACCAGAGCCCGAGGAACAAAACCAGAGCCCGAGGCAAAAAACCAGGGCCCGAGGAACCAAGCCAGAGCCCGAGAAAGAAAACCATAGCCCAAGGAACAAAACCAGCCCTCGAGGAACAAAAACAGAGCTCGAGGAACAAAACCAGAGCCCGTGGAAATAAAGCAGAACCCGAGGAACAAAACGAAACCCCGAGGAATAAAACCAGGTCCTGAGGAATAAAACCAGAGCCTGAGGAACAAAACCAGAGCCCGTGAAAGAAAACCAGAGCGCCAGGAACAAAACCAGAGCTCGAAGAACAAAACTAGAGCTCAAGGAACAAAACCAGAGCCCAAGGAACACAACCAGAGCTCAAGGAAAAAAACCAGAGCCCGAGGAACACAACCAGCGCCCGAGGAACAAAAACAGATCCCAAGGAACAAATCCAGGGCGAGAAGAAGAAAACGAGAGATCGAGGAAGAAATCCAGAGCCCGAGCAAAAAAAACAGAGCCTGAGGAAGAAAACCAGAGCCCGAGGAACAAAACGAGAGTCCGAGGAAGAAAACGAGAGCCCGAGGAAGAAAACCAGTACCCAAGGAACAAAACCAGAGCTCGAGGAACAAAACCAGGTCCTGAGGAAGAAAACCAGAGCCCGAGGAACAAAAACCAAGGCCAAGGACAAAAAGGACGGCCTGAAAAACAAAAACAGGGCCATAGCAAGAAAACCAGAGCCCGTGGAATAAAACCAGGGCCCGAGGAACCAAACCAGAAACTGAGGAACAAAACCAGAGCCCGAGGAACAAAACCAGAGCCCGAGGCAAAAAACCAGGGCCCGAGGAACCAAGCCAGAGCCCGAAAAAGAAAACCATAGCCCAAGGGACAAAACCAGCCCTCGAGGAACAAAAACAGAGCTCGAGGAACAAAACCAGAGTCCGTGGAAATAAAGAAGAGCCTGAGGAACAAAACGAAACGCCGAGGAATAAAACCAGGGCCTGAGGAATAAAACCAGAGCCTGAGGAACAAAACCAGAGCCCGTGAAAGAAAACCAGAGCTCCGGGAACAAAACCAGAGCTCGAACAACAAAACTAGAGCTCAAGGAACAAAACCAGAGCCCAAGGAACACAACCACAGCTCAAGGAACAAAACCAGAGCCCGAGGAACACAACCACAGCCCGAGGAACAAAAACAGAGCCCGAGGAACAAATCCAGGGCGTGAAGAAGAAAACGAGAGCTCGAGGAAGAAATCCAGAGCCCGAGCAAAAAAAACAGAGCCTAAGGAAGAAAACCAGAGCCCGAGGAAGAAAACCAGAGCTCAAGGAACAAAACCAGAACCCGAGGATCAAAACGAGAGTCCGAGGAAGAAAACGAAAGCCCGAGGAAGAAAACCAGTACCCAAGGAACAAAACCAGAGCTCGAGGAACAAAACCAGATCCTGAGGAAGAAAACCAGAGCCCGAGGAACAAAAACCAAGGCCAAGGACAAAAAGGACGGCCTGAAAAACAAAAACAGGGCCATAGCAAGAAAACCAGAGCCCGTGGAATAAAACCAGGGCCCGAGGAACCAAACCAGAAACTGAGGAACAAAACCAGAGCCCGAGGAACAAAACCAGAGCCCGAGGCAAAAAACCAGGGCCCGAGGAACCAAGCCAGAGCCCGAAAAAGAAAACCATAGCCCAAGGGACAAAACCAGCCCTCGAGGAACAAAAACAGAGCTCGAGGAACAAAACCAGAGTCCGTGGAAATAAAGAAGAGCCTGAGGAACAAAACGAAACGCCGAGGAATAAAACCAGGGCCTGAGGAATAAAACCAGAGCCTGAGGAACAAAACCAGAGCCCGTGAAAGAAAACCAGAGCTCCGGGAACAAAACCAGAGCTCGAACAACAAAACTAGAGCTCAAGGAACAAAACCAGAGCCCAAGGAACACAACCAGAGCTCAAGGAACAAAACCAGAGCCCGAGGAACACAACCACAGCCCGAGGAACAAAAACAGAGCCCGAGGAACAAATCCAGGGCGTGAAGAAGAAAACGAGAGCTCGAGGAACAAAACCAGAGCCCGAGCAAATAAAACAGAGCCTAAGGAAGAAAACCAGAGCCCGAGGAAGAAAACCAGTGCCCAAGGAACAAAACCAGAGCTCGAGGAACAAAACCAGAGCCCGTGGAAATAAAGCAGAGCCCGAGGAACAAAACCAGAGCTCGAGAAACAAAACCAGAGCCCGTGGAAATAAAGCAGAGCCCGAGGAACAAAACCAGAGCCCGAGGAACAAATCCAGGGCGTGAAGAAGAAAACGAGAGCTCGAGGAAGAAATCCAGAGCCCGAGCAAAAAAAACAGAGCCCGAGGAACAAAACCAGATCCTCAGGAAGAAATCCAGAGCCCGAGCAACAAAACCAGAGCCTGAGGAAGAAAGCCAGAGCCCAAAGAAGAAAACCAGAGCTCAAGGAACAAAACCAGAACCTGAGGAACAATACGAGAGTCCGAGGAAGAAAACGAGAGCCCGAGGAGCAAAACCAGTGCCCAAGGAACAAAACCAGAGCTCGAGGAACAAAACCAGATCCTGAGGAAGAAAACCTGAGCCCGAGGAACAAAAACCAAGGCCAAGGACAAAAAGGACGGCCTGAAAAAAAATAACAGGGCCATAGGAAGAAAACCAGAGCCCGTGGAATAACCAGAGCCTGAGGAACAAAACCAGAAACCGAGGAACAAAACCAGAGCCCGAGGAACAAAACCAGAGCCCGAGGCAAAAAACCAGGGCCCGAGGAACCAAGCCAGAGCCCGAGAAAGAAAACCATAGGCCAAGGAACAAAACCAGCCCTCGAGGAACAAAAACAGAGCTCGAGGAACAAAACCAGAGCCCGTGGAAATAAAGCAGAACCCGAGGAACAAAACGAAACCCCGAGGAATAAAACCAGGGCCTGAGGAATAAAACCAGAGCCTGAGGAACAAAACCAGAGCCCGTGAAAGAAAACCAGAGCGCCAGGAACAAAACCAGAGCTCAAAGAACAAAACTAGAGCTCAAGGAACAAAACCAGAGCCCAGGAACACAACCAGAGCCCGTGGAAATAAAGCAGAGCCCGAGGAACAAAACCAGAGCCCGAGGAACACAACCAGCACCCTAGGAAGAAAAACAGAGCCCGAGGAACAAATCCAGGGCGTGAAGAAGAAAACGAGAGATCGAGGAAGAAATCCAGAGCCCGAGCAAAAAAAACAGAGCCTGAGGAAGAAAACCAGAGCCCGAGGAAGAAAACCAGAGCTCAAGGAACAAAACCAGAACCCGAGGATCAAAACGAGAGTCCGAGGAAGAAAACGAGAGCCCGAGGAAGAAAACCAGTGCCCAAGGAACAAAACCAGAGCTCGAGGAACAAAACCAGAGCCCGTGGAAATAAAGCAGAGCCCGAGGAACAAAACCAGAGCTCGAGAAACAAAACCAGAGCCCAAGGAACACAACCAGAGCTCAAGGAACAAAACCAGAGCCCAAGGAACACAACCAGCGCCCGAGGAACAAAAACAGAGCCCGAGGAACAAATCCAGGGCGAGAAGAAGAAAACGAGAGATCGAGGAAGAAATCCAGAGCCCGAGCAAAAAAAACAGAGCCTGAGGAAGAAAACCAGAGCCCGAGGAAGAAAACCAGAGCTCAAGGAACAAAACCAGAACCCGAGGAACAAAACGAGAGTCCGAGGAAGAAAACGAGAGCCCGAGGAAGAAAACCAGTACCCAAGGAACAAAACCAGAGCTCGAGGAACAAAACCAGATCCTGAGGAAGAAAACCAGAGCCCGAGGATCAAAAACCAAGGCCAAGGACAAAAAGGACGGCCTGAAAAACAAAAACAGGGCCATAGCAAGAAAACCAGAGCCCGTGGAATAAAACCAGGGCCCGAGGAACCAAACCAGAAACTGAGGAACAAAACCAGAGCCCGAGGAACAAAACCAGAGCCCGAGGCAAAGAACCAGGGCCCGAGGAACCAAGCCAGAGCCTGAAAAAGAAAACCATAGCCCAAGGGACAAAACCAGCCCTCGAGGAACAAAAACAGAGCTCGAGGAACAAAACCAGAGCCCAAGGACAAAAAGGAAGGCCTGAAGAACAAAACGAGGGCCATAGGAAGAAAACCAGAGCCCGTGGAATAAAACCAGGGCCCGAGGAACCGAACCAGAAACCGAGGAACGAATCCAGAGGCCGAGGAACAAAACCAGAGCGTGAGGAAAAAAACCAGCCCTCAAGGAACGAAATCAGAGCCCGAGGAAGAAAACCAGAGGCCAAGGAACAAAACAGAGCCCGAGGACCTAATACAGACCTTCAGGAAGGAAACCAGAGCCGGAGGTAGAAAACCAGAGCACGAGGAACAAAACCAATCCCGAGGAACAAAATCAGAGGCCAAGGAACAAAATGAAAGCCCGAGGAAAAAAAACAGATCTCGAAGAAAAAAACTAGAGCTCGAGGGAAAAAAGCAGAGCCCGAGGAACACAACCAGAGCCCGAGGAACAAAAACAGAGCCCGAGGAACAAAACTAGGGCCCGAAGAAGAAAAGGAGAGCTCGACGAAGAAATCCAGAGCCCGAGCAACAAAACCAGAGCCTGAGGAAGAAAACAAGAGCCCGAGGAAGAAAACCAGAGCTCAAGGAACAAAACCAGAACCCGAGAAACAAAACGGGAGTACGAGGAACAAAACCAGTGGCCAAGGAACAAAACCAGAACTCGAGGAACAAAACCAGAGTCTGAGGAAGAGAGCCAGAACCCGAGGAACAAAACCAGAGCCGAAGGACAAAAAGGAGGGCCTGAAGAACAAAACGAGGGCCATAGGAAGAAAACCAGAGCCCGTGGAATAAAACCAGGGCCCGAGGAACCAAACCAGAGCCTGAGGAACAAAACCTGAGCCGGAGGAACAAAACCAGAGCCCGAGAAACAAAACCAGCCCTCGAGGAACAAAAGCAGAGCACGAGGAACAAAACCAGAGCCAGAGGAAAAAAAACAGAGCCCGAGGAAAAACTCTAGGGCCTGAAGAAGAAAACGAGAGCTCGAGGAAGATAGCCAGAGCCCGAGCAAGAAAACCAGAGCCCGAGGAAGAAAACCAGAGCTAAAGGAACAAAACCAAAACAAGAGGAACAAAACGAGAGTCCGAGGAAGAAAACGAGAGCCCGAGAAACAAACCTAGTACCCAAGGAAGAAAACCAGAGCCCAAGGACAAAAAGGAGGGCCTGAAGAACAAAACGAGGGCCATAGGAACAATACCAGAGCCCGAGGAACGAAGCCAAAGCCCGAGGAACAATACCAGAGCCCGTGAAAGAAAACCAGGACCCATGGACCAAACCAGAGCTCGAAGAACAAAACTAGAGCTCAAGGAACAAAAACAGAGCCGGAGGAACCCAACCAGAGCCTGAGGAACAAAATCAGAGCCCGAGGGACAAAACTAGGGCCCGAAGAAGAAAATGAGAGCTCGAGGAAGAAATCCAGAGCTCGAGGAACAAAACCAGAGCCTGAGGAAGAGAACTAGAGCCCGAGGAACAAAACCAGAGTCCAAGGACAAAAAGGAGGGCCAGAAGAACAAAACGAGGGCCATAGGAAGAAAACCAGAGCCCGTGGAATAAAACCAGGGCCCGAGGAACCAAACCAGAACCCGAGGAACAAAACCAGAGCCCGAGAAAAAAAACCAGCTTTCGAGGAACAAAACCAGAGCCCGAGGAACAAAACCAGAGCCCGTGGAAATTAAGCAGAGACCGAGGAACAAAACCAGACCCCAAGGAACAAAACCAGAACCCGAGGAACAAAACCAGAGCGTGAGGAAAAAAACCAGCCCTCAAGGAACGAAATCAGAGCCCGAGGAAGAAAACCAGAGGCCAAGGAACAAAACAGAGCCCGAGGACCTAATACAGACCTTCAGGAAGGAAACCAGAGCCGGAGGTAGAAAACCAGAGCACGAGGAACAAAACCAATCCCGAGGAACAAAATCAGAGGCCAAGGAACAAAATGAAAGCCCGAGGAAAAAAAACAGATCTCGAAGAAAAAAACTAGAGCTCGAGGGAAAAAAGCAGAGCCCGAGGAACACAACCAGAGCCCGAGGAACAAAAACAGAGCCCGAGGAACAAAACTAGGGCCCGAAGAAGAAAAGGAGAGCTCGACGAAGAAATCCAGAGCCCGAGCAACAAAACCAGAGCCTGAGGAAGAAAACAAGAGCCCGAGGAAGAAAACCAGAGCTCAAGGAACAAAACCAGAACCCGAGAAACAAAACGGGAGTACGAGGAACAAAACCAGTGGCCAAGGAACAAAACCAGAACTCGAGGAACAAAACCAGAGTCTGAGGAAGAGAGCCAGAACCCGAGGAACAAAACCAGAGCCGAAGGACAAAAAGGAGGGCCTGAAGAACAAAACGAGGGCCATAGGAAGAAAACCAGAGCCCGTGGAATAAAACCAGGGCCCGAGGAACCAAACCAGAGCCTGAGGAACAAAACCTGAGCCGGAGGAACAAAACCAGAGCCCGATGAACAAAACCAAAGCCCAACGAACAGAATCAGAGCCCAAGGAACAAAATGAAACCCCGAGGAACAAAACCAGAGCCCGTGAAAGAAAAACAGGACACAAGGAATAAAACCAGAGCTCGAAGAACAAAACTAGAGCTCGAGGAACAAAACCAGAGCCCGAGGAACACAACCAGAGCCCGAGGAACAAAAAAAGAGACTGAGGAACAAAAGCAGGGCCCGAAGAAGAAAAGGAGAGCTCCAGGAAGAAATCCAGTGCCCGAGCAACAAAACCAGAGCCTGAGGAAGAAAACCGGAGCTCGAGGAACACAACCAGAGCCCGAGGAACAAAATGAGAGTCTGAAGAATAAAACGAGAGCCCGAGGAACAAAACCAGTGCCCGAGGAAGAAAACCAGCCCTTGATGAACATAACCAGTGCCCAGGAATAAAACAAGAGCCCTAGGAACAAAATCAGAGCCCAAGGAAAAAAACCAGCCCTCGAGGACCAAAAGTAGAGCCCGTGGAAATAAAGCAGAGCCTGAGAAACAAAACCAGACCCCAAGGAACAAAACCAGAACCCGAGAAACAAAACAAGGCTTCGAGGAAGAAAACAAGAGCCCAAGGAACAAAACAAGAGACCAAGGACAAAAAGGAGGGCCTGAAAAACAAAACAAGGGCCATAGGAACAAAACCAGAGCCTGTGGAATAAAACCAGGGCCCGAGGAACCAAACCAGAAACCAAGGAAGAAAACCAGCCCTCGACGAACAAAACCACAGCCCGAGCTAAAAAACCAGGACCCGAGGAACAAAGCCAGAGCCCAAGAAAGAAAACCATAGCCCAAGGAACAAACTAGCCTTCGAGGAGCAAAACCAGAGCCTGAGGAACAAAACAAGAGCCCGAGGAACAAAAATAGAGCCCGAGGAAAAAAACAGAGCCCGAGGAGCTAATGCAGAGCTTCAGGAAGGAAACAAAGCCTGAGGAACAAAACCAGAACCGGAGGAAGAAAACCAGAGACCAAGGAAGAAAACCAGATACCAAGGAAGAAAACCAGAGCCCGAGGAACAAAACCAGAGCCCGAGTAAGAAAACTAGAGCTCTTGGAACAAAACCAGATGCTGAGGAAGAAAACGAGAGCCCGAGGAACAAAAAAATAGCCCGAGGAACAAAACCAAACCTCGAGGAACAAAATCAGAGCCCAAGGACAAAAAGGAGGTCCTGAAGAACAAAACTAGGTCCACAGGAACAAAACCAGAGCCTGTGGAATAACACCAGGGCCCGAGGAACCGAACCAGAAACCGAGGAACAAAACCACAGCCCGAGGAACAAAACTAGAGCCGGAAGAAGAAAACGAGAGCTCGAGGAAGAAATCCAGAGCCCGAGTAAAAAAACACAGACTGAGGAAGAAAACCAGAGCTCAAGGAACAAAACCAGAACCCGAGGAACAAAACGAGAGTCGGAGGAAGAAAACGAGAGCCCGAGCAAAAAAAACAGTGCCAAAGGAAGAAAACCAGAGCCCGAGGAACAAAACCAGAGCCCAAGGACAAAAAGGAGGGCCTGAAGAACAAAACGAGGGCCATAGGAAGAAAACCAGAGCCTGTGGAATAAAACCAGGGACCGAGGAACCGAACCAGAAACCGAGGAACAAAATCAGAGCCCAAGGAACAAAACCAGAAACCGAGGAAAAAAACCAGGGCCTGAGGAACCAACCCAGAGCCCGAGGAACAAAACCACCCCTCGAAGTAAAGAAACAAGGTCTGAGGAAGAAAACCAGAGCCCGAGGAACAAAACCGTAGACCGAGAAACAAAAACAAAGCCCGAGGAAGAAAAACAGCCCTCGATGAAAAAAACCAGAGGCCGAGGAAGAAAAAAAGAGACCGAGGAACAAAACCAGAGCACGATGGAAAAAACCAGGACCCGAGGAAGCAACCCAGAGCCCAAGAAAGAAAATCATAGCGCAAGGAACAAAACCAGACCTCGAGGAAAAAAAACAGAGCTCGAGGAGCAAAACCAGAGCCCTTGGAAATAAAGCAGAGCCCGAGGAACAAAACCAGACCCCAAGGAACAAAACCAGCCCTCGAGGAACAAAACCAGAGTGTGAGGAACAAAACCAGCCCTCGAGGAATGAAATCAGAGCCCGAGGAACAAAACGAAAGCCCGAGGAACAAAAATAGAGCCCGTGGAAAAAAAGCAGAAGCCGAGGAAACAAGCCAGAGCCAGAGAAAGAAAACCATAGCCCAAGGAAAAAAACCAGCCCTCGAGGAAAAAACCAGAGCTAGAGGAACAAAACCAGAGCCCGTGGAAATAACGCAGAGCCTGAGGCAAAAAACCAGAGGCCAAGGAACAAAACCAGAGCCCGAGGAACAAAATAGAGCCCGAGGAGCTAATGCAGACATTCAGGAAGGAAACCAGAGCCTGAGGAACAAAACCAGAGCTGGAGGCAGAAAACCAGAGACAAAGGAAGAAAACCAGAGCCCAAGGACCAAAACCAGAGGCCGAAAAACAAAACCAAACCCCGAGGAAAAAAATCAGAGTCCAAGGAACAAAACAAAACCCCGAGGAAGAAAACCAGGGCCTCAGGAACAAAACCAGAGCCCGAGGAACAAAACCAGAGACCGTGAAAGAAAACCAGAGCCCGAGGAACAAAACCATAGCCCGAGGAACAAAACCAGAGTCCGAGGAAGAAAAACAGCCCTCGATGAACAAAGCCAGAGCCCGAATAAGAAAACAAGAGCCCGAGGAACAAAACCAGAGCCAGAGGAAAAAAAACAGGACCCAAGGAACCAAGCTAGAGCCCAAGAAAGAAAACCATAGCCCAAGGAACAAAACCAGCCTTCGTGGAACAAAACCAGAGCTCAAGGAACAAAACCAGAGCCCGGGGAAATAAAGCAGAGGCCGAGGAACAAAACCAGACCCCAAGGAAAAAAAACAGAACCCGAGGAACAAAACCAGAGCGTTTGGAACAAAACCAGCTCTCGAGGAATGAAATCAGAGCCTGAGGAAGAAAACCAGAGGCCACGGAACAAAACCAGAGACCGAGGAACAAAACCAGAGCCTGAGGAAGAAAACTAGAGCTCTTGAAACAAAACCAGATGCCGAGGAAGAATACGAGATCCCGAGGAAAAAAAACAGAGCCTGAGGAACAAAACCAAAGCCCGAGGAACAAAACCAGAGCTCAAGGACAAAAAAGAGGGCCTGAAGAACAAAACTAGGGACACAGGAACAAAACCAGAGCCTGTGGAATAAAACCAAGGCCCGAGGAATCAAACCAGAAACCGAGGAACAAAACCAGAGCCCGAGGAACAAAACTAGCCCTCGAGGAAAAAAACCAGAGCCCGAGGAACAAAACCAGAGCCCGAGGAAACAAACCAGGGCCCGAGGAACCAAGCCAGAGCCCGAGGAACAAAACCAAACCTCGAGCTAAAGAAACAGGGTCCGAGGAAGAAAACCAGAGCCCGAGGAACAAAAAAAGAGCCTGAGGAACAAAACCAGAGCCCGAGGAAGATAACCAGCCCTTGATGAACAAAACCAGAGCACGAGGAAGAAAACAAGAGCCCGAGGAAAAAAAAACAGAGCCCAAGGAAAAAAACCAGTACCCGAGGAACCAAGCCAGAGCCCGAGAAAGAAAACCGTAGCGCAAGGAACAAAACCAGCCCTCGAGGAAAAAAACCAGAGCTTAAGGAGCAAAACCAGAGCCCGTGGAAATAAAGCAGAGGCCGAGGAACAAAACCAGACCCAAGGAACAAGACCAGAATCCCAGGAAAAAAAACAGAGCCTGAGGAACAAAACAAGCCCTCGAGGAATGAAATCAGAGCCCGAGGAAGAAAAAGAGAGCCCGAGGAGCTAATGCAGAGCTTCAGGAAGGAAACCAGAGCCTAAGGAACAAAACCAGAGCCCGAGGAAGAAAACTAGAGCTCTTGGAACAAAACCAGACGCCAAGGAAGAAAACGAGAGCACGAGGAACAAATCCAGAGCCCTAGGAACAAAACGAAACCCCGAGGAACAAAACCAGGGCCTGAGGAACAAAACCAGAGCCCGAGGAACAAAACCAGAGCCCATGAAAGAAAACAAGAACCTGAGGAACAAAACTAGAGCTCAAAGAACAAAACTAGAGTTCGAGGAACAAAAACGAGAGCCCGAGGAAAACAACCAGAGCCCGAAGAACACAACCAGAGCCCGAGGAAGAAAACCAGCCCTCGATGAACAAAACCAGAGCCCGAGGAAGAAAACGAGATCCCGAGGATCAAAACCAGAGCCCGACGAAAAAAAACAAAGCCCGAGGAACAAAATCAGAGCCCTAGGAACAAAACGAAACCCTAAGGAACAAAACAGGAACCCATGAAAGAAAACCAGGACCTGAGGAACAAAACAAGAGCTCGAAGAACAAAACTAGAGTTCGAGGAACAAAACCAGAGCCCAAGGAACACAACCAGCGCCCGAGGAACAAAAACAGAGCCCGAGTAATAAAACTAGGGCCCGAAGAAGAAAACGGGAGCTCCAGGAAGAAATCCAGAGCCCGAGCAACAAAACCAGAGCCTGAGGAACAAAACCAGAGCCCGAAGAAGAAAACCAGAGCTCAAGGAAGAAAACTAGAACGCGAGGAATAACACGAGAGTCCGAGGAAGAAAACGAGAGCCCGAGGAACAAAACCAGTGCCCAAGGAACAAAACCAGAGCTCGAGGAACAAAACCAGATCCTAAGGAAGAAAACCAGAGCCCGAGGAACAAAACCAGAGCCGAAGGACAAAAAGGAGGGCCTGAAGAACAAAACGAGGGCCATAGGAAGAAAACCAGAGCCCGTGGAATAAAACCAGGGCCCGAGAAACCAAACCAGAAACTGAGGAACAAAACCAGAGCCCGAGGAACAAAACCAGCCCTCGAGGAACAAAACCAGAGCCCGAGGAAGAAAACCAGAGACTGAGGAACAAAACCAGAGCCTGAGGAACAAAATCAGAGCCCGAGGAACAAAACTAGCCCTCGAGGAACAAATGCAGAGCTCGAGGAACAAAACCAGAGCCCGAGGAGAAAAACCAGGGCCTGAGGAACCAAGCCAGTGCCCGAGGAACAAAACCATCCCTCCAGGTAAAGAAACAGGGTCGGAGGAAGATAACCAGAGCCCAAGGAACAAAAGCAGAGCCTGAGGAAGAAAACAAGACCCCGAGGAAGAAAAATAGATCCCGAGAAAAAACCAGGACCCGAGGAACCAAGCCAGAGCCCGAGAAAGAAAAACATAGCCCAAGGAACAAAAGCAGCACTCGAGGAACAAAACCAGATCTCGAGGAACAAAACCAGAGCCCGTGGAAATAAAGCAGAGCCCGAGGAACAAAACCATTCCTCAAGGAACAAAACCAGAGCCCGAGGAACAAAACAGAGCCCGAGGAGCTAATGCAGAGCTTCAGGAAGGAAACCAGAGCCCAAGGAACAAAACCAGAGCCCGAGGAACAAAACTAGAGCTCTTGGAACAAAACCAGATGCCAAGGAAGAAAAGGAAAGACCGAGGAACAAAACCAAAGCCCGAGGAAAAAAACCAAAGCCCGAGGAAGAAAATCAGAGCCCAAGGAACAAAACGAAACCCCGAGGAATAAAAACATGGCCTGAGGAAAAAAAACAGAGCCCGAGGAACAAAACCAGACCCCATGAAAGAACACCACAGCCCGAGGAATAAAATCAGCGCTCAAAGAACAAAACTAGAGCTCGAGGAAAAAAACCAGAGCCCGAGGAACACAACCAGAGCCCGAGGAACACAGCCAGATGCCGAGGAACAAATCCAGGGCCCGAAGAAGGAAACGAGACCTCGAGGAAGAAATCGAGAGCCCGAGCAACAAAACCAGAGCCTGAGGAAGAAAACCAGAGCTCAAGGAACAAAACCAGAACCCCAGGAACAAAACGAGAGTCCGAGGAAGAAAACAGGATCCCGACGAACAAAGCCAGTGCCCAAGGAATAAAACCAGAGCTCGAGGAACAAAACCAGATCCTAAGGAAGAATACCAGAGCCCAAGGAACAAAACCAGAGCCCAAGGACAAAAAGGAGGGCCTGAAGAACAAAAACAGGGCCATAGGAACAAAACTAGAGCCCGTGGAATAAAACCAGGGCCCGAGGAACCGAACCAGAAACTGAGGAACAAAACCAGAGCCGAGGAATAAACCAGCCCTCGAGGAACAAAACCAGAGCGTGAGGAAGAAAACCAGCCCTCGAGGAATGAAATCAGAGCCCAAGGAAGAAAACAAGAGTCCGAGGAACAAAAATAGAGCCCGTGGAAAAGAAGCAGGACCCGAGGAACCAAGCCAGAGCCCAAGAAAGAAACCATAGCTCAAGGAACAAAACCAGCCCTCGAGGAAAGAAACCAGAGCTCGAGGAACAAAACCAGAGCCCGTGGAAATAAAGCAGAGCCCGAGGCAGAAAACCAGAGGCCAAGGAACAAAACCAGATCCCGAGGAACAAAACAGAGCCTGAGGAAGAAAACAAGAGCCCGAGGAAGAAAAGTAGATCCCGACGAAAAAAACCAGGACACGAGGAACCAAGCCACAGCCCGAGAAAAAAAAACATAGCCAAAGGAACAAAAGCAGCCCTCAAGGAACAAAACCAGATCTCGAGGAACAAAACCAGAGCCCGTGGAAATAAAGTGGAGCCCGAGGAACAAAACCAGAGCTCAAGGAACAAAACCAGAGCCCGAGGAACAAAACAGAGCCCGAGGAGCTAATGCAGAGCTTCAGGAAGGAAACCAGAGCCTGAGGAACAAAACCAGATGCCGAGGAAGAAAACGAGAGCCCGAGGAACAAAACAAGAGTCCGAGGAAGAAAACCAGAGCCCATGAAAGAAAACCAGGACCCAAGGAACAAAACCAGAGCTCGAAGAACAAAACTAGAGCTCGAGGAACAAAACCTGAGCCCGAGGAACACAACCAGAGCTCGAGGAACAAAACAGAGCCCGAGGAACAAAACTAGGGCCCAAAGAAGAAAACGAGAGGTCGAGGAATAAATCCAGAGCCTGAGCAACAAAACCAAAGCCTGAGGAAGAAAACCAGAGCCCGAGGAAGAAAACAAGAGCTCAAGGAACAAAACCAGAACCCGAGGAACAAAACGAGAGTCCGAGGAAGAAAACGAGAGCCCGAGGAACAAAACCAGATCCTGAGGAAGTAAACCAGAGCCCGAGGAACAAAACCAGTGCCCAAGGAATAAAAAGGAGGGCCTGAAGAAAAAAACGAGGGCCATAGGAAGAAAACCAGAGCCCGTGGACTAAAACCAGGGCCCGAGGAACCAAACCAGAAACTGAGGAACAAAACCAGAGCCGAAGGGAAAAAACCAGCCCTCGAGGAAAAAAAAACAGAGCCCGAGGAACAAAAACAGAACCCGAGGAAGAAAAACAGCCCTCTATGAAAAAAACCAGAGCCCAAGGAAGAAAAGAAGAGCCCGAGGAAAAAAACCAGGACCCGAGGAACCAAGCCAGAGCCAAAGAAAGAAAACCATAGACCAAGGAACAAAACCAGCCCTCGAGGAACAAAATCAGAGCCCGTGGAAATAAAGCAGAGCCGAGGAACAAATCCAGACCCCAAGGAACAAAACCAGAGCGTGAGGAAGAAAACCTGCCCTCAAGGAATGAAATCAGAGCCCGAGGAAGAAAACAAGAGTCCGAGGAACAAAAATAGAGCCCATGGAAAAGAACCAGGACCCGAGGAACCAAGCCAGAGCCCAAGAAAGAAAACCATAGCCCAAGGAACAAAACCAGCCCTCGAGGAAAGAAACCAGAGCTCGAGGAACAAAACCAGAGCCCGTGCAAATAAAGCAGAGCCCGAGGCAGAAAACCTGAGGCCAAGGAACAAAACCAGAGCCCGAGGAAAAAAAAATAGCCTGACGAGCTAATGCAGAGCTTGAGGAAGGACACCAGAGCCTGAGGAACAAAACCAGAGCCGGAGGAAGAAAACCGGAGACCAAAGAAGAAAACCAGAGCCCTAGGAAGAAAACCAGAGTTCGAGGAACAAAACCAGATGCCAAGGAAGAAAACGAGAGCCCAAGGACTAATACCAGAGCCCGAGGAACAAAACCAAAGCCTGAGGAACAAAATCAGATACCAAGGAACAAAACGAAACCCCAAGGAATAAAACCAGGGCCTGAGGAACAAAACCAGAGTGCAAGGAACAAAACCAGAACCCGTGAAAGAAAACCAGGACCCGAGGAACAAAACCAGAGCTCGAAGAATAAAACTAGAGCTCGAGGAACAAACCCAGAGCCCGAGGAACACAACCAGAGCCTGAGGAACAAAAACAGAGCCCGAGGAAGAAAACCAGAGCTCAAGGAACAAAACCAGAACCCGAGGAAAAAAATGAGTGTCTGAGGAATAAAACGAGAGCCCGAAGAACAAATCCAGTGCCTGAGGAAGAAAACCAGCCCTCGATGAACAAAACCACTGCCCGAGGAAGAAAACAAGAGCCCTAGGAACAAAACCAGAGCCCGAGGAAAAAAAACAGGACCCGAGGAAGAAAGACAGAGCCCAAGAAAGAAAACCATAGCCCAAGGAACAAAACCAGCCCTCAAGGAGCAAAACCAGAGCTCGAGGAACAAAAGGAGAGACCGAGGAACAAAACCATAGCCCGTGGAAAAAAAACAGAGCCCGAGGAACAGCACCAGAGCCCGAGGAAGAAAACCAGCCCTCAAGGAACAAACCACAGCCTGACGACGAAAAGGTGAGCCCGTGGAACTAAACCAGAGCCCGATGAACAAAACCATATTTCGAGGAAAAAAACAGAGCCCAAGGAACAAAACCGGACCCTGAGGAACCATCCCAGAGCCCAAGGAACACAACCAGAGCCCGAGGAACAAATCCAGGGCCCGGTGAACAAAACCATAGTTCGAGGGAAAAAGCAGAGCCCGAGGAACAAAATCAGAGCCCGAGGAAGAAAACGAGAGCCTGTGGAACTAAACCAGAGTCCGACGAAAAAAACGATAGTTCAAGGAAGAAAACAGAGCCGGAGGAAAACAACCACAGCCTGAGGAACACAGCCAGAGCCCGAGGAACAAAACCAGTCCCCGAGGAACAAAACCAGAGCCAGAGGAACAAAGCAAGAGCCCGAGGAACAAAAGCAGGAGCGCAGAAACAAAACCAGAGCCCGAGGAAATAAACCAGAGCCCAAGGGAAAAAACCACAGGACGAGGAACAAAATCAGGGTCCGAGGAACACAACCAGAGCCCGAGGAAAAAAACTACGGCCTGACGACCCAAGCCAGAGTCCAAAGAAGAAATCCAGTGCGCAAGAAACAAAACCAGAGCCCAAGGAAAAAAAACAGGGCCGAAGAACAAAACCAGAGCTCGAGGAAAAAAACCAGAGCCCGTGGAAATAAACAAGAGCCCGAGGAACTGTCCTGGTTTCGGCTGGGATAGGGTTAAATTTCTTCCTAGTGCTGTGTTTTGGATTTAGTATGAGAAGAATGTTGATAACACACTGATGTTTTCAGTTGTTGCTAAGTGCCCTGCTAGTCCAAGGACAGCTCCCGTGCCTACTGACTGAGCTAGGTACACAAGATGGGAGGGAACATAATCAGGACAGCCAGCCCAGCTGGCTAATGGGGTATTCCATACCATGTGACGTCATGCTCAGTATATGAAGGGTAGGCGTGATCCAGGAAGTACCGATCGCTACTTGGTTATCGGTCAGCGCGGGTGGTGAGCAATTGCATTGTGCATCACTCATTTTGTATATTTTATCATTATCATTATCATTATTATTTTCCCTTCTTTTTCACTGTTCTATTAAACTGTCTTTATCTCAACCCACGAGTTTTTCTCACTCTTACCCTTCCGATTCTCTCCCCGTCCCGCTGGGGGTGGGGGGAGTGAGTGAGCGGCTGCGTGGTATTTGGCTGCCTGCCAGGTTAAACCACGACAGTCCTTTTTGGCGCCCAACGTGGGGCTCGAAGGGTTGAGATAACGACACATCTGACCCGAACGGGTTAAAACAAATTTGTTATAAGCATTCATTATATCAGTTTAGTACTCGATGTTCACAATGTTGATTTATTTGCTCTCAGAGTTTTTGGATCTGTTCTTGCAGTTGTGGTATGTAGCACCTTACTGGCTGTCTATACTGCTGATTATAAGTTTTTATGTGGGGTTGGTCATCTCTGGGAAATGGATTAAGGTCATTGCTTTGCTATACTGTGTGACCTGGCTTTATGTTATGATAAAATTATTGGTCACGAGCCTGTACTCAGCACTGCCATCATTCCTGTT
This sequence comes from Calonectris borealis, assembly GCF_964195595.1. NCBI lineage: Eukaryota > Metazoa > Chordata > Aves > Procellariiformes > Procellariidae > Calonectris > Calonectris borealis. The sequence goes on from NW_027441463.1 coordinate 1,022,836, forward strand.
CTTTGGGAGCTATCTTTTGGAAACTATTAATAATTACACTTCTTACGTCTTCACCTCAGAGGATGAATTTAGGGGGGAGACAAGATGGGACACTTTCTCCCACTTGTTCACCTTCCCCTCCATATCTTCAGAAACTCCTTTTTCTTCTATCCTCTTCATGAAGACGTCTACAATATTCCCTGAGAATTTTGAATATCCTTGGGATGTTCAAACAAGCATGATCATATTGCTATGTCTTCTGAATGTGGTTCAGGCCTTGTTTAGAGTTAAACAACTCTTCAGGAATACTGTCCAGAGATCAACCCCAGCAACAGATACAGTGACTACTCAAACCCCCACGACAGGCACTGTAGCTCCTTCAACCTGCACGACAACCACTGTGGCTACTCAAACCCCTGTGACAGGCACCGTGGCTACTTCAACCCTCACAACAACCACTATGGCTACTCAGACCCCGGCAACAGTCACTACAGTTACTCCAACCCCTGCAACAGGCACTGCAGCCACTCAAACCCCGGCAACAGTCACTACAAATACTCCAACCCCCGCGACAGGCACTGCAGCCACCCAAACCCTCGCGACGGGTACTACAGCTGAACCAGAGGACCAACCGTCGCTGGTATCCGTCGCCCCTGTACAGAAGAAGAAATCTTTGAAGCGGAAGTCAGGTCGTGTAGAAAAGGATGATGGAAAACCAGGGCCATCACGAGGAGGGGAGGAGGAAGAGGAAGAACTCATAAACGAGACGGAAACCACCCGATCCTTATCCCTGAATGAGTTGCGAGATATGCGGAAAGATTTCGGCCGTCGTCCAGGCAAGCATATTGTTACCTGGCTGCTCCGATGCTGGGATAATGGGGCCAGTAGCCTGGAATTAGAGGGGAAGGAGGCCAAACAGCTGGGATCCCTTGCTAGGGAAGCAGGTATTGACAAAGCAATTGGAAAAGGGACACAGGTCCTCAGCCTCTGGAGGCGACTGCTGTCAGGCGTGAAGGAAAGGTATCCCTTCAAGGAAGATGTTATATATCGCCTAGGCAAATGGACCACTATGGAGAGAGGTATCCAGTACCTGAGAGAACTAGGCGTGCTGGAGGTGGTTTATAGTGACCTGGATGACCCCCGAACACCCAAAGATCCAGATGACGTCCAGTGCACGCGACCCATGTGGCGGAAGTTGGTACGGAGCGCACCAGCATCGTATGCCAGTTCGTTGGCAGTACTGTGCTGGAAAGAGGAAGAAGCACCAACGGTGGATGAGGTGGTTAGCAGACTTCGGGATTTTGAAGAAACTATCTCCTCCTCCCTTGTCTCGGCTGTGGAGAAACTGTCCCGGGAGGTCCAGCAACTCAAAGAGGATATGTCTTATTCTCCACCTGTACGGACCAGTATCTCAGCCATTAGGAGTCAGCGTTTTTCTCCTCAAGAGAGAGGATATCGAAAGTACACACCATGGGGCACCCTGTGGTTTTACCTGCGTGACCACGGAGAGGACATGAGGCAGTGGGATGGAAAACCTACCTTCGTCCTAGAGGCACGTGTACGTGAGTTGCAAGGAAAAACAATCACACAAGGGGGTTCTCCCAGGAAAAATGCTGCTCCAGTTGTCAGGAAAAACCTGTCTCACGACGGTCCAGTTTCCAGTGAACAGTTCCCCAGGCAGAGTAGAAGGGCTGATCTTACTTTGGATTGCAATTGCAATGAAGAAATTCTTGACTCACGTTTGCAAGAAGTGAGAGATGGATACTATGACCAGAACTAGAGGGGCCCTGCCTCCAGCCAGGTGGAGGAAAGGGACAACCGGGTTTACTGGACTGTGTGGATTCGATGGCCTGGCACATCAGACCCACAGGAGTATAAGGCTCTAGTAGACACCGGTGCACAGTGCACCCCGATGCCATCAAACCATAAAGGGGCAGAACCCATTTGTATTTCTGGAGTGACAGGGGGATCCCAAGAGTTAACTGTATTGGAGGCCGAAGTGAGCCTAACCGGGAATGAGTGGCAGAAGCACCCCATTGTGACTGGCCCAGAGGCTCCGTGCATCCTTGGCATAGACTATCTCAGGAGAGGGTATTTCAAGGACCCAAAAGGGTACCGGTGGGCTTTTGGTATAGCTGCCCTGGAGACGGAGGAAATTAAACAGCTGTCCACCTTGCCCGGTCTCTCACAGGATCCTTCTGTTGTGGGGTTGCTGAGGGTTGAAGAACAACAGGTACCAATCGCTACCACAACAGTGCACCGGCGGCAATACCGCACCAACCGAGACTCTCTGATCCCCATCCATGAGCTGATTCGTCGACTGGAGAGCCAAGGAGTGATCAGCAAGACTCGCTCACCCTTCAACAGTCCCATATGGCCAGTGCGAAAGTCTAATGGAGAGTGGAGGCTAACAGTAGACTACCGTGGCCTGAATGAAGTCACGCCGCCACTGAGTGCTGCCGTGCCGGACATGCTAGAACTTCAATACGAACTGGAGTCAAAGGCAGCCAAGTGGTACGCCACAATTGACATTGCTAATGCCTTCTTCTCCATCCCTTTGGCGGCAGAGTGCAGGCCACAGTTTGCTTTCACTTGGAGGGGCGTCCAGTACACCTGGAACCGACTGCCCCAGGGGTGGAAACACAGCCCTACCATTTGCCATGGATTGATCCACACCGCACTGGAACAGGGTGAGGCTCCAGAACACCTGCAGTACATTGACGACATCATCGTATGGGGCAACACAGCAGAAGAAGTTTTTGAGAAAGGGAAGAAAATAATTCAAATCCTTCTGAAATCTGGTTTTGCCATAAAACAAAGTAAGGTCAAGGGACCTGCACAGGAGATCCAGTTTTTAGGAATAAAATGGCAAGATGGACGTCGTCAGATCCCAACAGATGTGATCAATAAAATAACAGCCATGTCTCCACCAACTAACAAAAAGGAAACGCAAGCTTTCTTAGGCGTTGTGGGTTTTTGGAGAATGCATATTCCAAATTACAGTCAGATCATAAGCCCTCTCTATCAAGTGACCAGGAAGAAGAACGACTTCAAATGGGGCCCTGAGCAACGACAAGCCTTTGAACAAATTAAACAGGAGATAGTTCATGCAGTAGCCCTTGGGCCAGTCCGGGCAGGACAAGATGTAAAGAATGTGCTCTACACCGCAGCCGGGGAGAATGGTCCTACCTGGAGCCTCTGGCAGAAAGCACCAGGGGAGACTCGAGGTCGACCCTTAGGGTTCTGGAGTCGGGGATACAGAGGATCCGAGGCCCGCTACACTCCAGCTGAGAAGGAGATATTGGCAGCATATGAAGGGGTTCAAGCTGCTTCGGAAGTGGTTGGTACTGAAGCACAGCTCCTCCTGGCACCCCGACTGCCGGTGCTGGGCTGGATGTTCAAAGGGAGGGTCCCCTCTACACATCATGCAACCGATGCTACGTGGAGTAAGTGGGTCGCACTGATCACACAACGGGCCCGAATAGGAAACCCCAGTCGCCCAGGAATCTTGGAGGTGATCACGAACTGGCCAGAAGGCAAAGATTTTGACATATCCACAGAGGAGGAGGTGATACATGCTGAAGAAGCCCCACTGTATAATAAACTACCAGAAAATGAGAAGCAATATGCCCTGTTCACTGATGGGTCCTGTCGCCTTGTGGGAAAGCATCGGAGGTGGAAAGCTGCTGTATGGAGTCCTATACGCCAAGTTGCAGAAACTGCTGAAGGAGAAGGTGAATCGAGCCAGTTTGCAGAGGTGAAAGCCATCCAGCTGGCCTTGGACATTGCTGAACGAGAAAAATGGCCAGTACTTTATCTCTGTACTGACTCATGGATGGTGGCAAATGCCCTGTGGGGGTGGTTGCAGCAGTGGAAGCAGAACAACTGGCAGCGCAGAGGTAAACCCATCTGGGCTGCCGCATTGTGGCAAGATATTGCTGCCCGGGTAGAGAACCTGACTGTAAAAGTACATCATGTAGATGCTCACGTACCCAAGAGTCGGGCTACTGAGGAACATCAAAATAACGAGCAGGTGGACCAGGCTGCTAAGATTGAAGTGGCTCAGGTGGATTTGGACTGGCAACATAAGGGTGAACTATTTATAGCTCGGTGGGCCCATGACGCCTCAGGCCATCAAGGAAGAGATGCAACATATAGATGGGCTCGTGATCGAGGGGTGGACTTAACCATGGACGCTATTGCACAGGTTATCCATGAGTGTGAAACGTGCGCTGCAATCAAACAAGCCAAGCGAGTAAAGCCTCTTTGGTATGGGGGACAATGGTTGAAATATAAATATGGGGAGGCCTGGCAGATTGATTATATCACACTCCCACAAACCCGACATGGTAAGCGCTATGTGCTCACCATGGTGGAAGCAACCACCGGCTGGCTAGAAACATACCCTGTGCCCCATGCCACTGCCCGGAACACCATCCTGGGCCTTGAAAAGCAAGTCCTGTGGCGACATGGCACCCCAGAAAGAATTGAGTCAGACAATGGGACTCACTTCCGAAACGCCCTCATAGACACCTGGGCCAAAGAGCATGGCATTGAGTGGGTCTATCACATCCCCTACCATGCACCAGCCTCCGGGAAAATCGAACGATACAATGGACTGCTAAAAACTACGCTGAGGGCAATGGGTGGTGGGACATTCAAACATTGGGACACACATTTAGCAAAGGCCACCTGGTTAGTCAATACCAGGGGATCTGCCAATCGAGCTGGCCCTGCCCAATCAAGACTCTTACGTACTGTAGATGGAGATAAAGTCCCTGTCGTGCATATGAGAAATATGCTGGGGAAGACAGTCTGGGTTACTCCTGCCTCTGGCAAGGGAAAACCCATCCGTGGGATTGCTTTTGCTCAAGGACCTGGGTACACTTGGTGGGTGATGCGAAAGGATGGGGAGGTTCGGTGTGTACCTCAAGGGGATTTGATTTTGGGTGAAAATAGCCAATGAACTGAATTTTATGATGTCAACTGTTACATGACATTGTATGTCATTATTTCTATGATATAGCAGTGGTATAGCAGTGAAAATCACCCAGATTAGTGAAGAATGAACTAACTCCAATGAAACCGAGCGAAGGGCAACGATGATAGAACTGGACGAGCGCAGCAGTACCGAAATGAGAACTGGCTTCAGGATGCAACGGCCCAACACCGCACACCATCTCTTCGGCCCTGAAAGACTGTTATAACAGATGGAGCCCAAAGTCATGGACTAAATGAACTCAGTGGACATTTTAGAGGGATAGTCCATAGACCGAGGGAATGATATCTGTGCGTGCATATATATATATATGTGTGTATATATAAAGAAAGATAGTGGTGGTTAATTGAAATGTATTAAAAAAGATGTGAGACCTAAGCACGACGTAAATGGTATGGAATAAGGGGTGGATACTGTCCTGGTTTCAGCTGGGATAGGGTTAAATTTCTTCCTAGTGCTGTGTTTTGGATTTAGTATGAGAAGAATGTTGATAACACAGAGATGTTTTCAGTTGTTGCTAAGTGCCCTCCTAGTCCAAGGACAGCTCCCGTGCCTACTGACTGAGCTAGGTACACAAGATGGGAGGGAACATAATCAGGACAGCCAGCCCAGCTGGCTAATGGGGTATTCCATACCATGTGACGTCATGCTCAGTATATGAAGGGTAGGCGTGATCAGGGAAGTACCGATCGCTACTTGGTTATCGGTCAGCGCGGGTGGTGAGCAATTGCATTGTGCATCACTCATTTTGTATATTTTATCATTATCATTATCATTATTATTTTCCCTTCTTTTTCCCTGTTCTATTAAACTGTCTTTATCTCAACCCACGAGTTTTTCTCACTCTTACCCTTCCGATTCTCTCCCCGTCCCGCTGGGGGTGGGGGGAGTGAGTGAGCGGCTGCGTGGTATTTGGCTGCCTGCCAGGTTAAACCACGACAGGAACAAAACCACAGCCCGAGGAACAAAAGCAGGGCCGGAGGAACAAAACCAGAGCCTGAGGAAGAAAAAGAGAGCCCGTAGAACTAAACAAGTGCCCGACGAACAAAACCAGAGCCCTAGGAAGAAAACCAGGGCCTAAGGAACAAAACCAGGGCCCGAGGAAGAAAACCAGAGCCCAAGGAACAAAACCACAGCCCGAGGAACAAAACGAGAGCCCGAGGAACAAAAGGAGACGCCGAGGAACAAAACCAGAGACCGTGGAACAAAACCAGAGCCCGGGAAGTAAACCAGTGCACGAGGAACAAAACGAGAGCCCGAGGAAGAAAACAAGAGCCTGTGGAACTAAACCAGAGCCTGACGAACAAAACCATAGTTCGAGGAAAAACACGCAGCCCGAGGAACAAAACCAGAGCCTGAGGAACACAGCCAGAGCCCGAGGAACAAACCCAGTCCCCGAGGAACTAAAGCAGAGCGCGAGGAAATAAACCAGATTTGCAGGAACCAAACCAGAGCCTGAGGAACAAAACCAGAGCCCGAGGAACAAAACCAGGGCCCGAGGAAGAAAACCAGATCCTGAGGAACAAAACAAAAGCCCAAGGAACAAAAGGAGGGCCCGTGGAACAAAACCAGAGCTGGAGGAACAAAACAAGAGCCCGAGGAACAAAAGCAGAGCCCGAGAAAGAAAACCAGTGCCCGAGAAACAAAACGAGAGCCTGAGGACCTAAACCAGAGCCCGACGAACAAAACCATAGTTCAACGTAAAAAAACAGAGCACCAGGAACAAAACCAGGGCCCAAGGAAGAAAACAAGATCCCAACGAACAAAACAAAAGCCCGAGGAAAAAGAAACAGGACCCAAGGAAAAAAAACAGAGCCCGAGGAACAAAACGAGAGCCCGAGGGAAAAAAGTAGAGCCCGAGGAAGAAAACCAGAGCCCGAGGAACAAAACGAGAGCCCGAGGAAGAAAACGAGAGCCCATGGAACTAAACAAGAGCCCGATGAACAAAACCATAGTTCGAGGAAAAAAACAGAGCCCGAGGAAAAAACCAGAGCCTGAGGAACCAAACCAGAGCTCGAGGAACAAAACCAGGGCCCAAGGAAAAAAAACAGATCCCGAGAAAAAAAACCAGAGCCCGAGGAACAAAAGAAGAGACCGAGGAACAAAACCAGAGCCCGAGGAACAAAAGCAGAAACCGAGGAAGAAAACCAGTGCCCGAGAAACAAAACGAGAGCCCAAAGAAGAAAACGAGAGCCTGAGGACCTAAACCAGAGCCCAACAAAAAAAAACATAGTTCAACGAAAAAAAAAAACCCGAGGAACAAAACCAGAGCATGAGGAACACAGCCAGACCCTGAGGAACAAAACCACCCACGATGAACAAAACCAGAACCAGAGGAAGAAAACGAGAGGCCGAGGTAGAAAACCAGAGCCCGAGGAACAAAACCAGGGCCCGAGGAAAAAATCCAGGGCCCAAGGAAGAAAACAAGATCCCGAGGAGCAAAACAAAAGCCCGAGGACAAAAAAAACAGGACCCGAGGAAAAAAACTAGGGCCCGAGGAACAAAACGAGAGCCCGAGGAACAAAACCAGAGCCCGAGGAAGACAACCAGAGCCCGACGAACAAAACGAGAGCTCGAGGAAGAAAACGAGAGCCCATGGAACTAAACAAGAGCCCGATGAACAAAACCATAGTTTGAGGAAAAAAACAGAGCCCGAGGAAAAAACCAGAGCCTGAGGAACCAAACCAGAGCTCGAGGAACACAACCAGGGCCCAAGGAAAAAAAACAGATCCCAAGAAACAAAACCAGAGCCCGAGGAACAAAAAAAGAGACCAAGGAACAAAACCAGAGCCCGAGGAACAAAAGGAGAAACCGAGGAACAAAACCAGAGACCGTGGAAACAAACCAGAGCACGAGGAACAAAAGCAGAGCCCGAGGAAGAAAACCAGAGCCCGAGAAACAAAACGAGAGCCCAAAGAAGAAAATGAGAGCCTGAGAACCTAAACAAGAGCCCGACGAACAAAACCATAGTTCGACGAAAAAAACAGAGCCCGAGGAACAAAACCAGAGCCTGAGGAACCAAACCAGAGCTCGAGGAACAAAACCAGGGCCCAAGGAAAAAAAACAGATCCCGAGAAAAAAAAACAGAGCCCGAGGAAAAAAAGCAGAGCCCGAGGAAGAAAACCAGAGACCGAGGAACAAAAGGAGAGACCGAGGAACAAAACGAGAGCCCGTGGAACAAAACCAGAGCCCGATGAACAAAACCATAGTTCGAGGAAAAAAACAGAGCCTGAGGAACAAAACCAGACCCTGAGGAACCAAACAAGAGTTTGAGGAACAAAACCAGAGCCCGAGGAACAAAACCAGCCCACGATGAACAAAAACAGAGACAGAGGAAGAAAACGAGAGCCCAAGGATACACAAACAGAGCCCAAGGAAAAAAGTAGGGACCGAAGAAGAAAACGAGAGCTCGAGGAACAAAAAGAGAGCCCGTGGAACTAAACCAGAGCCCGACAAACAAAACCATAGTTTGAGGAAAAACACAGAGCCTGAGGAACAAAACCAGACCCTGAGGAACCAAACCAGAACCCGAGGAACACAACCAGACCCTGAAGAACAAAACCACTCCCCGAGGAACAAAAGCAGAGACCGAGGAACTAAAAGAGAGTTCGAGGAACCAAACCAGAGCCCGAGGAACAAAACCACAGCCCGAGGAACAGAGCCAGTGCCCAAGGAAAAAAAACAGGGTCCGAGGAAAAAAACCAAGGCCCGAGGAATCAAACCAGGGCCCTAGGAAAAAAATCAGAGCCCGAGGAAGAAAACCAGAGCCCAAGGAACAAAACCATACTTCAAGGAAAAAAACAGTGCCCGAGGAAAAAAAACAGAGCCCGAAGAACAAAACCAGCTGTTGAGAAACAAAACCAGAGCCCGAGGAACAAAACCAGAGCCGAGGAACAAAGCAAGAGCCCGAGGCACAAAGCAAGAGCACGAGGAAAAAAAGGAGGACCTGAGGAACTAAAGCAGAGCCAGAGGAACTAAACTAGATTTCGAGGAACAACACTAGAGACCGAGGAACAAAACCAGGGCCCGAGGAAGAAAACCAGAGCCCAAGGAACAAAACCAGGGCCCAAAGAAAAAAAACAGCGCCCAAGGAAGAAAACCAGAGCTTGAGGAACAAAACCAGAACCCAAGGAACAAAACCAGTACCTGAGGAAAAAAACCAGAGCCTGAGAAACAAAAGCAGGGCCGGAGGAACAAAACCAGAGCCCAAGGAACAAAACCAGAGGCCAAGGAACAAGAGGAGGGACCAAGGAACAAAACCAGAGCCCGTGGAACCAAACCAGAGCCCGAGGAACAAAAGCAGAGCCCGGGGAAGAAAACCAGAGCCCATGGAACAAAACCAGAGCCCAGCAAACAAAACCATAGTTCGTGGAATAAAACAGCCCGAGGAACAAAACCAGAGCCGGAGGAACCAAACCAGAGCCCGAGGAACACAACCAGAGCCCGAGGAACAAAATCGGTCCCCGAGGAACAAAAGCAGAGCCTGAGGAACTAAACCAGATTTTGAGGAACAAAATCAGAGACCGAGGAACCAAACCAGGGCCCGAGGAAGAAAAACGGATGCCGAGGAACAAAAACAAACCCCTAGGAATAAAACCAGGCCCCGAGGAAAAAAAACAGAGCCTGAGGAACAAAACGAGAGCCCGAGGAACAAAAGGAGGGCCCGAGGAACAAAACCAGAAATAGAGGAACAAAATCAGAGACCGAGGAACAACACGAGAACCTGAAGGAAAAAACAGAGCCCGAAAAAAAACACCAGCCTCCGAGGAAAAAAAGCAAGGTCCGAGGAAGAGAACCAGAGCCCAAGGAAGAAAACCAGAGCCCGAAGACAAAAACCAGAGCCCGAAGAACAAAACCAGCTGTCGAGAAAAATAACCAGAGCCCGAGGAAGAAATGAGAAACGGAAGGAACAAAACAGAGCCCGAGAAAAATAAACAGCCCTCGAGGAAAAAAAGCAGGGTCCGAGGAAGAAAACCAGAGGCAGTGGAACCAAACCAGAGCCCAAGGAACAAAAGCAGAGCCCGAGGACAAAAACCAGACCCGAGGAACAAAACGAGAGCCCGAGGACGAAAACGAGAGCCTGTGGAACTAAACCAGAGCCCAACGAACAAAACCATAGTTCGAGGAAAAAAACAGAGCCCAAGGAAAAAATCCAGTGCCTGAGGAACCAAACCAGAACCCGAGGAACAAAAGCAGAGCCGGAGGAAGAAAACGAGAGCCCGTGGAAATAAACCAGAGCCCGACGAACAAAACCATAGTTCGAGGAAAAAAACAGAGCCCGAGAAACCAAACCAGAGCCCTAGGAACCAAACCAGAGCTCGAGGAAGAAAACCAGAGCCCGAGGAACAAAACCATAATTCGAGGAAAAAAACAGAGCCCGAGGAAAAAAAAAAGAGCCCGAAGAACACAACCAGATGTCGAGAAACAAAACCAGCGCCCAAGGAACAAAACCAGCCCACGATGAACAAAACCAGAGCCAGAGGAAGAAAACGAGAGCCCAAGGAACAAAGCAGAGCCAAAGGAAGAAAACGAGAACCAAGGAACAAAACCAGACCCCGAGGAACAAAGCAAGAGCCCGAGGAACAAAGCAAGAGCCCGAGGAACAAAAGGAGTACCTGAGGAACTAAAGCAGAGCCAGAGGAACTAAACCAGATTTCGAGGGAGAAAACCAGAGACCAAGGAACCAAACCAGGGCCCAAGGAAGAAAACTAGATGCCGAGGAACAAAAACAAAGCCCTAGGAAGAAAACCACGGCCCGTGGAACAAAACCAGACAAGAGAAACAAGACCAGTGCCCAAGGAATAAAAGGAGAGCCCTAGGAACAAAACTAGAGTTCGAGGAACAAAACCAAGGCCCGAGGAAGAAAACCAGGGCCAGAGTAGCAAAACCAGAGCCCGAGGAACTAAACCAGAGCCCGAGGAACAAAACCACAGCACGAGGAACAAAACCAGGGCCGCGGAACACAACCAGAGCCCGAGGAACAAAACCTCGGCCTGAGGAACCAAGCCAAGGTCCGAGGAAAAAAACAGAGTCCAAGGAACATAACCAGGGCCCAACAAAAAAAAACAGGGCCCGAGGAACAAATCCAGAGCTTGAGGAACAAAACCAGAGCCTGTGGAAATAAACCAGAAGCCAAGGAAGAAAACCAGACCACAAGGAACAAAACCAGAACCCGAGGAAAAAGACCAGAGCCCAAGGAACAAAAGGAGGGACAGAGGAACAAAACCAGAGCCCGTGGAACCAAACCAGAGCTCGAGGAACAAAAGAAGAGCCCGAGGAAGAAAACCAGAGCCCGTGGAAAAAAACCAGAGCCCGGTGAACAAAACCATAGTTCGAGGATATAAACAGAGCCCGAGGAACAAAACCAGAGCCAGAGGAAACAAACCAGAGCCCGAGGAACACAACCAGAGCCCGTGGAAAAAAATCGGTCCCAAAGGAAAAAAAGCAGAGCCCGAGGAACTAAACCAGATATCGAGGAAAAAAACAGAGCCTGAGGAAGAAAAGCAGAGCCTGAGGAACACAGCCAGAACCGGAGGAAAAAAACCAGAGCCCGAGGAAAAAAAGCAGAGCGCGAGGAACAAAACCAGGGCCCGAGGAAGAAAACCGGGGCCCGAGGAACAAAACCCGACCCTGAGGAAGAAAACCAGAGACTGACAAACAAAAGGAGGGCCCGAGGAACAAAACCAGTCCCTGAGGAAAAAAAGCAGAGCCCGAAAACTTAACCAGAGCCCGAGGAACAAAAGCAGGGCCCGAGGAGCAAAACCAGGGCCCAAGGAAAAAAAACAGATCCTTAGGAACAAAACCAGTCCCCGAGGAACAAAAGCAGAGACTGAGGAACTAAGCCAGAGCCCGAGGAACACAACCAGAGCCCGACGAACAATACCAGTCCCCGAGTAACAAAGCAGAGCCCGAGGAATTAAACCAGAGTTCGAGGTAAAAAGCAAGAGCCCGAGGAATAACAGGAGGACCCGAGGAACAAAACCAGAGCTCGAGGAACAAAACCAGAGCCCGAGGAACAAAAGGAGGGACGGAGGAACAAAACCAGAGCCTCTGGAACCACACCAGAGCCCAAGGAACAAAGGCAGAGCCCGAGGAAGAAAACCAGCCCTCGAGGAACAAAACGAGAGCCCGAGGAAGAAAACGACAGCCTGTGCAAGTAAACCAGAGGCCGAGGAACAAAACCATAGTTCGAGGAAAAAAACAGAGCCCGAGGGACCAAACCAGAGCCAGAGGAACAGAACCAGAGCCCGAGGAAAAAAAACAAGGCCCGAGGAAAAAAACCAAGGCCCGAGGAACCAAACCGGAGCGCTAGGAACCAAACCAGAGCTCGAGGAAGAAAACCAGAGCCCGAGGAACAAAACGAGAGCCTGAGGGAAAAAAAGAGAGCCCGAAGAACAAAAGGACGGCCCGAGGAACAAAATCAGAGACCGAGGAACAAAAACAAGCCCAGAGAAACAAAACCAGAGCTGGAGTAACTAAACCAGAGCCCGAGGAAAAAAAACAGACCAAAGGAACAAAAACACAGCCCGAAGAAAAAACGAGAACCCAAAGGAAAAATCCAGGGCCCGAGAAACAAAACCAGCCCTTGAAGAAAAAAAGCAGGGTCCGAGGACGAAAACCAGAGCCCATAGAACGAAAGCAGAGCCCGAGGAACAAAAGCAGAGCCCGAGGAAGAAAACCAGTGCCTGAGGAACAAAACGAGAGCCCGAGGAAGAAGGTGAGAGCTCGTGGAACTAAACCAGAGCCGGACGAACAAAACCATAGTTCGAGGAAAAAAACAGAGCCCAAGGAACAAAACCAGAGCCTGAGGAACTAAACCAGAGCCCGAGGGACCAAACCAGAGCCCGAGGAACAAAACCACTCCCCGAGGAACAAAACCAGGGCCCGAGGAACAAAACCAGTGCCTGAGGAAGAAAACCAGGGCCTGAGGAACAAAACCAGAGACTGCGGAACAAAACGAGAGCCCGAGGAACAAAAGGAGGGCCCGAGGAACAAAACCAGAGCTCGAGGAACAAAATGAGAGCCTGAGGAAGAAAACGAGAGCCCGAGGAACAAAACCAGAGTACTAGGAACAAAACCAGCCCTCAAGGAAGAAAAACAGAGCCCAAGGAATAAAACGAGAGCTCGAGGAAAAAAACCAGAGTTCAAGGAACAAAACCAGAGGCCGAGGAACAAAACCAGATCCCGAGGAAGAAAACCAGAGCCCGAGGATACAAAAACAGAGGCCAAGGAAAAAAAGTAGGGCCCAAAGAAGAAAAGGAGAGCTCGAGGAAGAAATCCAGAGCCTGAGGAACAAAACCAGAGCCCGGGGAAGAAAACCAGAGCCCGAGTAAGAAAACCAGAGCTCAAGGAACAAAACCAGAACCCCAGGAATAAAAAGGAGAGTCCGAGAAAGAAAAAGGGAGCCCGAGGAACAAAACCAGTGCCCGAGGAACAAAACCAGAGCTCAAGGAACAAAATGAGAGCCTGAGGAAAAAACGAGAGCCCGAGGAAAAAAACGAGAGTTCGAGGAACAAAACCAGGTCCCGAGGAAGAAAACCAGGGCCAGAGAAGTTAAACCAGAGCCCGAGGAACAAAACCAGAGCCCGTGAAAACAAACCAGAGCACAAGGAACAAAACCAGAGGTCGAAGAACAAAACCACAGCACAAGGAACAAAACCAGGGCCCGAGGAACACAACCAGAGCCCGAGGAACAAAACCACGGCCTGAGGAACCAAGCCAGAGTCCGAGGAATAAAACCAGAGCCCAAGGGAAAAAACCACAGCCTGAGGAACAAAAGGAGGGACCGAGGAACAAAAGCAGAGCCCGTGGAATCAAACCAGAGCCCGAGGAACAAAACCAGCCCTTGAGGAACAAAGCCAGAGCCCGAGGAAGAAAACGAGAGCCCGTGGAACTAATCCAGAGCCCGACGAACAAAACCATAATTCGAGGAAAAAAACAGAGCCCAAGGAACAAAACCAGAGCCTGAGGAACCAAACCAGAGCCGGAGGAACCAAACCAGAGCCCAAGGAACACAACTAGTGCCCGAGGAACAAAATCAGTCCCCGAGGAGCAAAAGCAGAGCCCGAGGAACTAAACCAGAGTTGGAGGAACAAAACCACAGGCCGAGGAACCAAACCAGAGCCCAAGGAACCAAACCAGAGCCCGAGGAAGAAAACCAGGGTCCGAGGAACAAAACCAGGGTCCGAGGAACAAAACCAGAGCCTGAGGAACAAAACGAGAGCCCGAGGAACAAAAGGAGGGCCCGAGGAACAAAACCAGAGCTCGAGGAATAAAACCACAGCCCGAGGAACAAACGCAGAGCCGGAGGAAGAAAACGAGAGCCCGTGGAACTAAACCAGAGCCCAACGAACAAAACCATAGTTCGAGGAAAAAAACAGAGCCCAAGGAACAAAACCAGAGCTGGAGGAACTAACCCAGAGCCCGAATAACAAAACCAGCTGTCCAGAAACAAAAACAGAGGCCGAGGAAAAAAACAGAGCCCGAAGGAAAAAAACAGAGCCCGAGAAACAAAACAAGCCCTCGAGGAAAAAAAGCAGCATCTGAGGAAGAAAACCAGAGCCCGTGGAACCAAACCAGAGCCCGAGGAACAAAAGCAGAATCCGAGGAAGAAAACCAGTGCCCGAGGAACAAAACAAGAGCCCGAGGAAGAAAACGAGAGCCCGTGGAACTAAACCAGAGCCCGATGAACAAAACCATAGTTCGAGGAAAAAAACAGAGCATGAGGAACAAAACCAGAGCCCGAGGAACAAAACCAGCCCACGAGGAACAAAACCAGAGCCCGAGGAACAAAACCAGAGCCCGAGGAACAAAACCAGCCCACGATGAACAAAACCAGAGCCAGAGGAAGAAAATGAGAGCCCGAGGAACAAAACCAGAGCCCGAGAACCAAAGCAAGAGCCCGAGGAACAAAAGGAGGACCCGAGGAAAAAATCCAGAGGCCGAGGAGCTAAACCCGAGCCCGAGGAACAAAACCACAGCACGAGGAACAAAACCACGGCCTGAGGAACCAAGCCAGAGCTCGAGGAACAAAACCATACCCCAAGGAACAAAACCAGAGTTCGAGGAAGTAAACCAGGGCCCGAGGAACAAAACCAGAACCCGAGGAACAAAACCAAGGCCGGCGGAAGAAAACCAGGGCCATAGAAGCAAAACCAGAGCCCGAGGAACAAAACCAGAGCCCTTGAAACCAAACCAGAGCCCGAGGAATGAAACCAGAGCCCGAGGAACGAAACCAGAGCTCGAGGAAAAAAAGGAGGGCCCGAGGATCAAAACCAGAACTCGAGGACCAAAATCAGAGTCCAAAGACCAAAACCAGACCCCGAGGAACAAAACCAGAGCCCGAGGAACAAAACCAGAGCTTGAGGAACAAAACCAGAGTCCGTGGAAATAAACCAGAGCCCGAGGAAAAAAAACAGAGCCCGAGGAACAAAACCAAACCCGAGGAAGAAAACCAGCCCTCGAGGAACCATACCAGAACCTGAGGAACAAAACCAGAGCCCGAGGAGAAAAAGTAGGGCCCGAGGAACTAAACCAGTCCTCTAGGAACCAAACCAGAGCCCGAGGAAGAAAACGAGAACCCGAAGGAAAAAACCAGAGCCCGAGAAACAAAACCAGCCCTCAAAGAAAAAAAGCAGGGTCTGAGGAAGAAAACCAGAGCCCGAGAAACAAAACGAGCCCTCGAGGAAAAAAAGCAGAGCCCGAGGAATAAAACCAGAGCCCGAGGAACAAAACCAGCCCTTGATGAACACAACAAGAGCCAGAGGAAGAAAACGAGAGCCCGAGGAACTAAACCAGAGCACGAGGAACAATACCACAGCCTGAGGAGCCAAGCCAGAGCCCGAGGAAGACAACCAGAGCTCAAGGAACAAAACCAGAGCCCGAGGAACAAAACCAGGGCTGGAGGAACAAAACCAGAGCCCGAGGAACAAAACCAGGGCCCGAGGAACCAAACCAGATCCCGAGGAACAAAACCAGGGCCCAAGGAACCAAACCAGTGTGGCGAATAAGGACACGGACTCCGTCTGAGAGGGCACGAAGACGAAGATGAAAAGACCCTTGTTATACAGTACAAGCACCTTTTTATACCTCACATTATGCCACATATACACTTCAAAGAATTCCCTAGTACATCCCCTAACCAAAGGTCATCTCGACACTCTTCCGCTAATTTCCTTATCTTTGTCACACCCTCAGAACCGTTAACTGCCACCTCTTATCTGCCTTTTTCCCACGGCTTCTTTCACTTCCCATCTTCCCATGGCTTCTTGTTTAGCAACGCTATGATACTGCTTGTACTCTCAGACATTGATTCCTCCACATCTCCCCCTTTTTCTTTTACAACAAACACTAAGCTAACTGACTTTTCTATTATTCATTTCACACATTGCAATAAACATAGTACACACACAAGAATACATACAAATACTATCAAACGTATAATTCCCAGTTCAATCAAACTCATTACGCATTTTGCCAAGCCCCAATAATTCTATCTCTTGTGGCTCTACGCTCAGGGGTGGACGGTACACCAAACATCCATCCCGATTGTCAGTCACATTGCGGCCGCCACTACAAAGTGTTGCATGCGGCTCCGTGAGACCTAGGGTCCAATTGTTCCACGGGAGTCCCACTAAGCAGGTGGAAAAATAATCTCCAGGTGACGAGAGCGAAAGGCAAATGGTCTCCTGGCCTGTCTGATTCACAAGGGCGATCCAGAGTTTCTCTTTGGGCTACGGTGGGGCCCAAAACGCGCTTACGCCTGCGACAATGGCGAAAAAGACGGCTTGACAAACCGTGGTGGTACCCATCTTGGTCCTCGATCTGTGGAGACACAAGCATACCCTCGACCCCAGGTTATCAATGAAAACGGGCCTTCCCACTCATGAGATTCCAGGTTTTTCACCTTTACCCACGCCTTGTCCCTTATGATTGCCTCATGACCTTCAACAGAATCAAAATGTCTGCAAATCGGGGGTCCACCTTCCTCAGCCCACCGACTGAGAAAATTAAGAACATAAACGGCTTTTGCCAATCTTTCCTGTGGGGTCAAATCACCTACTCCCCCTTTTTGTTTTGTTAACATGTCTTTGAGCGAACGGTGCGCGCGCTCAACAATGGCTTGCCCTGTGGGACTGTGTGGAATTCCCATGATATGAGTGATTCCCCACATTTGCAGGAACGTCCGTGTGGCTTGGGCAACGTACCCGGGGCCGTTATCTGTTTTTATTTTGCTCGGTACTCCGAGAATGGAAAAAGCAAGAAGAAAACATTTTCGGACATCCCGGGACTTTTCCCCAGTGTGGGCTGTGGCTGCAATTGCTCCCGAAAATGTATCCACTGAGACGTGGACACATTTGAGTCGACCAAAGTCGGGAAGATGTGTAACATCAGTCTGCCAAAGTTCGAGCACCTGCAAGCCACAAGGGTTGACTCCCCCCGGCTGTGGAGGGCCTGCACACTGGCACTCAGGGCATGCAGTGACAATTTGGCATGCTTGCGTAAGTGGTAAATGAAACATTCTAGCCAAGGCCTTAGCGTTCTGATGATAAAAGTTATGTGAACGCCTCGCTTGCTCAAATTTCCCCGGACAAAAACAGCCCCTGCAAGCGAATCAGCCAACCGGTTTCCCTCAACCAGGGGCCCTGGCAATGCAGTATGAGATCTGATATGTAATATAAAAAAAGAGTGGATCCTTCGATGAATGTGTTCTCTGAGGGTTTTAAACAGAGCAAAAAGCTGGGCATTATTTACATCTTTCAAATAAGCAAACTCCATGCGGGACACTACCCCTGCAACATATGCAGAATCAGTCACGATGTTGACAGGGCATTGCCATTTTTCAAACACTTGGACCACTGCCGCCAACTCCACGATTTGTGGTGAACCGTCTTGTTTCCGAATATCAGATTGCCATTGATCGTGGTCATCCTTCCAGACAAGGACAGACTTACCCGTGCGCCCGGACCCATCCGTGAAGACCGTTAGAGCATCCAAAGGGGTCACTACATTTCAGCAATTGCTGCAGTGGTAGTGGGGTCTACAGCCATTTATGACTGGGAGGGTGAATAGAAATCACTCCTGTAAAACCTTCCACAGCCATTTGAAAAGGTACAGACATTTGCATCAACCAAGTTAACATAGGCATCACGACAGGAATGTAAATGGTATGCAGGTCTTTTCCGCACAGCGCTATCAACCGTTGCCTCCCTCTCATGACCAGGGATGCAAACATTTCTGCTCTAGTGGTGATGGTTTTTCCAAATTGATGGGGAAGAAACACCCATTCTATGACCAACGACTGTTCGCCGCTGGGTGTTGGCTTCCATTGAAACAACAAACCATATGGTTGGAAGTCAGTGTTCACTATTGCTAACTGAAAAGGAAGCTCTGGATCACAGTGCTGTGCTTGCCGAGCCGATATCATTGTAGCAATCCGCTGCAACGCTTGCTGAGCCTCGGGGGTTAATGTTCGTCGAGACCCCAACGCCGGATCACCTTTCAGCAAATTAAACAGAGGTCTCAACAGCTCGTTGTTGATTCCCAACAGAGGCCTTACCCAATTGATGGTGCCCAATAATTTCTACAAATCAGTCAGGGTATGGACCTGACTACTGATCTTGAGCCCTTGCGGTATCACAGTTTGCTCAGTAATGCGCCACCCTAGATATTTCCAGGGAGCGGTCTGCTGCACCTTTTCTGGGGCAACTATCAAGCCGTTACGCTGGACGCTCGTTATGACAACCTCCATGGCCCCTCGTATCATGGCCTCAGAGGGGGTTGCTACAAGGATATCATCCATATAATGATAAATTACGACTTCAGGCAATTGGGCACGGGCTGGACTAAGGGCCCGAGCCACGAACCATTGACATATGGTGGGACTATTTTTCATGCCTTGCGGGAGCACCGTCCAGTGGTACCGTTGACTCAGTTGGGCTACATTGATCGCGGGTACAGTAAAAACAAACCTCGGCGCGTCATCTGGGTGTAGCGGAATGGAAAAAAACAGTCCTTAAGGTCTATTATAGTCATGTGCCAGTTCATAGATATCATGGTTGGTGAAGGGAGGCCTGGCTATAGAGCTCCCATGTCCTCTATAGCCTCATTTATACGTCTTAGATCGTGAAGGAGCCTCCACTTTCCTGATTTCTTCTGGATGACAAAAACTGGTGAGTTCCATGGGCTCGTGGATGGCACAATGTGCCCAGCGCACAGCTGCTCAGCAACAAGGTCCTGCAAGTGATGCAGCTTATCCGTGGGGAGGGGCCACTGATCCACCCATATAGGCTTTTCACAGGACCATTGCAACTTCAGGGTGTGCTGCCGATCAGTAGCCCCTAGGATAAATTTGTCCCCAGCATGATTCCCCATTGTGACAAACAGTCTCGTCCCCACAGCGTGAGAGGGGCCGGAAGAACGAACGGTCAGACATTGGCCTGCCGACCCTCCGGTCCCTCGATTTGAATTAATTGAACACTCTGCAGTGGTGCTGTTTGCCCTCTGATACCTGTAAGGGCAATCGGGACCTGTTTCGTCGGCCATTGAGCTGGCCAGTGTAACTGCGCAATGACTGTCACGTCAGCTCCGGTATCAATAAGGCCGCTGATGCGCACAGACTGCTGAGGGCCACCGCCTGACAGGCAGCAAGTCAGCTGCGGTCGCCCTGCAGCGACAGGCTGCGCCCACCACAGTTGTGGCGTGCCGGTGGAACCAAAACCTTCACCCCTCCGTTCCTGAGGCTCCGCCGCAGGAGGGACAGCTCGAAAGTAGATGAGCTGTGCTATTCGTGCTCCTGCCGGCACGTAACAGGGAGGAGTAGGCGTCCACAACATGATTTTAATTTCTTCTGTATAGTCTGCATCAATAACCCCAGGGAGAACAAACAAGCCCTGTAACGTGGCGGATGAACGTCGCAGTAAGAGTGCGCTGTAACCGCCACCTAGCAGCCCCCGCGCTCCGGCGGGCACCGCTTGAACAGCCGTAGAAGTCAGGTTCACTGGGTGGGAGGGGGCCAAGTCCACGCCGGCACTTCCCCATGTTCGGGCGGATAATTCGGAGGCACGGATGCCAGCAGGGGGCTGGGGGCAGTTTCCATCATCGCATGGGGGGCTACTTGTATCATCGCGCGGCCCCTCCCTGCGCTCCTGCAACCGTTTCCCTGGATAGGCTGACCATCTTTATCATACCGCGACCGGCATTGATTCGCAACGTACCAGCCCTTCCTACATTTTGGACACGTTCCCAGTTGTGAGTCAGCCAGTTCCCGCCTCCGCCTGCCTGCCTGCGGGCACTGTCTCTTAAAGTGACCGGGATGGCCACAGGTGAAGCACGTCTGTTGGCTAAACTTAAAGTTTGCAAAAGCAGTAGCCATCCCCACAGCCAGGTGCTCTGTGGTCCCCACACAGTTGCATTCCTCTATCATTTCAACTACCGTAGGGTTTTTTAACGGACGGAGCACCTTCTGGCAACCTGCATTAGCATTTTCAATCACCAATTTTTGTAATAATATTTTCCGCGCTTCCTCATTCTCTACTTGTTTGTCCAAAGCATCTTTTAATGTCTCAATAAATTTCATATACGGTTCCTGCGGTCCCTGCCTAATATTAGTAAACGAGCGTTGGGGCTTCCCTACATCGGGGACCTTCATAAATGCTAGGTAGGCAAGATTCTTTGAATCATTTAGGGCTTCCATTGGGAGTTGTGCCTGGACATGGGCAGTGGCATATCAACCCTCTCCTACCAATGCGTCAACTCCCAAGAATCTCACTGGATCTGTCGCGAGATGCTCCAAATATTCCAGTGCTTTTGCCTCACAGAGTCGCCGCCACTCCCCATTCCAGAGCATAAACTGAGCAGAGGAGAGCAACAATTGCACCAGCATTTTGCAATCAAGCGGGCATAACGTATAACTCCTCATGACCGACCCTAGCATGTTCGCAGCGTAAGGGGCATTGAGGCCAAATTCAATCACTCCCCTTCTCAACTCCTTCACTACTTGGAAACTCAGAGCTTCCCACCGGGGCCTTTGATGAGCTTCATAAATCACCAGGAACACCCAGACCTCACGGAGCTTAGCCGCGAGGTCAGAGTCCCCTTCTTTCTCTGCCTCCCTTTGAATCCCCTTCCACACATCATGCACATGCGGGGGATATAAATCCGGCTCTTTCTCTGGGTCGACCAGTGCCGGATCAAATGGATTGGGATCATCACTGCCGCTACCCTGCTCCCCGCAGGCAGCCACCGCTCCAGCCTCAGTGGCCGGGGGCGCAGAAGGCCCTTTGGCCACAGATGCACCCCCTCCTGAGTTTTCACCTCTCAGCTTGTCTTTAGTACTGACATGCTTTCTTAGGGTCTCATTCAGAGTCCTCCAAGGCGCTAGCAGTCCTGCAGCCACCGAGTCCAAACAAGTGGCAGCATCCCAAAGCTGGGTGCCTGCTTCATTCCAAATTTTTGGATCATAAATGTTAGTAGAATCGAATCCCTTAACGGTGGTTGTCATCCACTTCAGGAGTCGTCTCAAGTCCCCATTATCCATGGTTACTTGATATTTTTTCAGGATCAATTCCATGGTCCTGCAAACAGTTTTTTCCTTCTTTGTCATGTTTAAACCCATGACTACCACCCTCCGCTGCTCACCTCTGTTCTGCAGAGACGATTCGATGTCACTATCCTGTTTCCTTTCAACAGCTTTTCTCCCGTTTCCTTTCAAAGGCTTTCTTCCTGTCTCTTTTCAACGGCTTTTTTTCCTGTTTCTTTTCAACAGCTTCTATCCCGTTTCCTTCCAATGGCTTTTTTCCTGTTCTTTTTCAACGGCTTTGGCAGTTCAGCAGGGCTCGCCAATGGATTGGCAATTGTCGACTTTATGGCCCTTCAGACAGAATGTCCCAGTCCCTGTTCAGGCGCCATTTGTGGCAAACAAGGACACGGACTCCGTCTGAGAGGGCACGAAGACGAAGACAAAAAAAAAAACCTTTATTATACAGCACAAGCGCCTTTTTATACCTCACATTATGCCACATATACACTTCAAAGAATTCCCTAGTACATCCCCTAACCAAAGGTCATCTCGACACTCTTCCGCTAATTTCCTTATCTTTGTCACACCCTCAGAACCGTTAACTGCCACCTCTTATCTGCCTTTTTCCCACGGCTTCTTTCACTTCCCATCTTCCCATGGCTTCTTGTTTAGCAACGCTATGATACTGCTTGTACTCTCAGACATTGATTCCTCCACACCCAGCATCCCGACATGCCCAGCACCCAGACATGCCCAGTGCCCAACGCACCAGAACACAGCAAACCAGCCCCCAATAAACCCAATGATCAGCACATAGCACCTGGACATTCCCAGCACCTGCAGCACTCAGCACCCAGCACCCCAAACACCCACCATACAGCACCCCCACAGGTCTCACACCCAGCACCCCCAGTGCTCGGAAATCAGCATACCCAACACTCAGCATCCAGCACCCCCCACCCCCCAGCACCCAGTGCCCTGCACCTGGCCAGCACCCAGATATGCTCAGCACCCAGCAACACAGTGGCAAAGAACCCAGCACCCCCAGCGCCCAGAAACCTTCCATCCCAGCGTCCAGCACCCCCACCACCCAGCACAGGGACATGCCCAGCACCCAGCACACCCAAAGACCATCACCCCCAGCGCCATGCACCCAGCACCGCCATTGCCTAGCACCCGGAAATTCCCAGCACTCAGACATGCCTAGCAGGCAGCTTCCCTGCTCCCCATCGCCCAGAACCTCCAGTGCCCATCACCCAGCACCCGGACATGCCCAGCACCCACACTGCCCAACACACAGCACCCACACATACCCAGCACAACCAGGGGCCGGCACACAGCACACGCACATGCCTAGAAACAAGCACCCCCAGAGCACAGCACCCAGCAACCGCAGAGCACAGGCCCAGCACCGGATATGCCCAGCACCCAGCACCCAGTACCTCCAGCACCAAGAGATACCCTGCACCCGCTTATGCATCGTACCCAGCAGTCCCAGGGCCCAGCAACCAGCAACCCCAGGACCTAGACCCCAGCAACCGCACCGGCCAGCACCCAGCAAACCGAGTGCCCAGCCTCCAGCAACCTCAGGGCACATTCCCAGCACCCAGCAACCCCACTGCCCAACACCCACCCTCCGGACATGCCCAGCACACAGCACCCCCAGGGACCACCACCCCCAGCACCCAGTACCCAGAACCTGGACATGCCCAGCACCCAAACATGCCCAGCACGCTACACACCAGAACACAGCAAACCAGCCCCCAACATCCCCAGTGATCAGCACGTAGTACCCGGACATGCCCAGCACCCTGCACCCAGTACACCAAACACCCACCACCATACAGGTCTCGCAGCCAGCACCTCCCCAGTGCCCAGAAACCAGCATACCCAACACCCCCACAGCCCAAGAACCCGTTTACCCAGCATCCAGACATGCCCAGCACTCGGACATACACAGCACCCCCAGGGCCCAGCACTAACTCCTGGACAGGCGCACAACCCAGCACCCCAACCGCCAACAAACAGCACCTGGACATGCCCACCACTCAGCAGCCCCAGTGCCCAGCACCCAGCACCGCAACAGCCAGCATCCCCAGCGTCCAGCACCCTCACCGCCGACCACCCAGAACCCCAAGTGCCGAGCACACAGCATCCGCACATGCCCAGCACCTGGAGACGCCCAGCACCTGGTCATGTCCAGCAACTGAAATGCCCAAAGCCAGCACCCCTAGCTCCCAGCAGCCAGTACCCCCAGTGCCCAGCATCAGTCATGCCAAGGACGAGGACATGCCCAGCACCCAACACCCCAGTGGCCAACACCCAATACCCCCAGCACCCAGCAGCAAGACATACCCTGCACCCGCTTATGCATAGTACCCAGCACTCCCAGGGCCCAGCAACCAGCACCCACAGGACTTAGCACCCAGCAACCCCAGTGCCCAGCACCCAATACCCCCAGCTCCCAGTAGCCCCAGAACCCACCATCCAGCAGCAAGACATACCCTGCACCCGCTTATGCATAGTACCCAGCACTCCCAGACCCCAGCAGTCGCGCCGCCCAGCACCCAGCAACCCCAGTGCCCAGCACCCACTAACCCCAGTGCCCAGCGTCCCCAGCGCACAGCATCCGGCATATGGACATACCCAGCACACGGACATACCCACTAGCCAGCACCCCTAGTGCCCAGCACCCAAAACTCCCTCCATCCATCACCCAGACATGCCCAGTGCTCAGCGCCCCCAACAGCCAGGATCAGAAAATGCCCAGCAACAAGCACTCCCATGCCTACCACCGCCAGTGCCCAATAACCAGCACACAGACAATGCCCACCAGCCAGCATCCAGAACCCAGCGCCAAGCACTCAGTACACAGGCATGCCCAGCACCCTGATATGCATAGTCCCCAGCACCCCCACTGCCCAGCAGTCCCAGTGCCCCGGACCCATCACTTGGACATGCTCAGCACCCAGAGATGTCCAGCACCCCGCATGCCCAGTGCCTAGAACCCAGTACCCCCAATGACCAGCACCCAGCGCAGCCAGCGCCCAGCACTGCCTGTAGCCCGCATCCACCACCCAGGCACGATCATCGCCTGCCCATTCCCAGCACCAAATCCTCCCAGTGCCCAGCACAGGGACATGGCGAGCACCCAGATATGCCCAACACCCAGCAACCGCAGCACCCAGACCTGTCCAGAACCCACTCCACTCAGGGCCTAGCACACAGTACCCCCACGACCCAGCACCGACACATGCCCAGCACCAAGCACTGCCAAAGATCCCAAGGGGTGCTAGGTGTGCTGGATGTTGCGCATTTGCGGTGCTGGAGATGGCTGGGTGCTGGGCAGCTGAGAAGGGGCTGTAAAGGGAAGGTGAGCACTGCGAACATATTTCAGTCCTGGCAAAACGTGTGTGGGAGCTCGACGGGGCGCTTGTCTGCTTTGCAGTTGGGCTGCGGCAAGGTTGACGGTTGAGTGCTACGGCAAGCACCTAGCCCCGGTGGTGGTGGGGACCTCAAAGGGCTGCCGGGGCAGGCGAGTGCAACGAACGCCAGTCATCTTGGTTCCCTCTGTGTTGGAGCGCCATCTGGTGGGTAGACGTTTCAGAGCCTGGCTCTGCTGAAGGTAAGATGTAGGTTGATGTTTAGGTGGGAGACCAAAGAGAAGGGAGCAGGGGTTGGTGGGGCTGAGGAGGGGCTGACAAGAGATCGTGAGGGCCAGCATCAACCTTGGTTCCAGGCTACTTCAGTACCTAAGCCCCACGTGGGGAGTGGTCGCTTCGGAGCTTGGCTCCGATGAGGGTCAGGGATAGGTCGATGTTACGTGAAGCAGAGACACAGAGCCCCGGTGTTGGTGGGCCTGAGAAGGAGCTGCCAAGAGCCCGTGAGGGCCAGCATCAGCCTTGGTTCCTGGCTACTTCAGTGCCTGAGCCCCATGTCGAGGGTAGCCTCTTCGGAGCTGGGCTCCGCTAAGAGTAAGGGATATGTCGAGGAAAAGTGGGAGAACAGAAACAGTGCTTCGGTTTTGGTGGGGCTACCAAGGGAAGGTGAGGGCCAGCATCAAGCTGCATTTCTGGTTACCTTAGTGCCATCTCCACGTGGGGAGTGGTCGCTTCGGAGCTTGGCTCCGATGAGGGTCAGGGATAGGTCGATGTTACGTGAAGCAGAGACACAGAGCCCCGGTGTTGGTGGGGCTGAGAAGGGCCTGCCAAGGGACCGTGAGGGCCAGCATCAGCCTTGGTTCCTGGCTACTTCAGTGCCAAGCCCCATGTGGACGGTGGTCACTTCGGAGCTTGGCCCTGATGAGGGTCAGGGCTAGGTTGACGTTAAGTGGGAGAACAGGCACAGAGACCCAGTGTTGGTGGGGCTGCCTAGGGACTGCAAATGGAAGGTGAGGGCGACCATCAACCTTGGTTCCTGGCTACTTCAGTGCCTGAGCCCCATGTCGAGGGTGGCCTCTTCGGAGCGTGGCCGTGAGGGCCAGCATCAGCCTTGGTTCCTGGCTACTTCAGTGCCTAGCTCCATGTGGCCGGTGGCCACTTCGGAGCTTGGCCCTGATGAGGGTAAGGGATATGTTGAGGATAAGGTGGAGAACAGAGATAGAGCCCCGGTTTTGGTGGGGCTACCAAGGGAAGGTGAGGGCCAGCATCAAGCTGGATTTCTGCTTACCTTAGTGCCAAGCTCCACGTGGAGGGTGGCTGCTTCGGAGCTTGGCCCTGTTGAGGGTCAGGGCTCGGTTGAGGTTAGGTGGGAGAACAGGCACAGAGCCCCGGTGTTGGTGGGGCTGAGAAGGGGCTGCCAAGGGACCGTAAGGGGCAGCATTAGCCTTGGTTTCTGGCTACTTCAGTGCCTAGCTCCATGTGGCCGGTGTCCACTTCGGAGCTTGGCCCTGATGAGGGTCTCGGCTAGGTTGAGGTTAGGTGGGAGAACAGGCACAGAGCCCCGGTATTTGTGGGGCTGAGAAGGGGCTGCAAAGAGATCGTGAGGGCCAGCATCAACCTTGATTCCAGGCTACTTCAGTACCTAAGCCCCACGTGGGGAGTGGTCGCTTCGGAACTTGGCTCCGATGAGGGTAAGGGATAGGTCGCTGTTAGGTGCGAGCAGAGACACAGAGCCCCGGTATTGGTGGGGCTGAGACGGGGCTGCCCTTCAGTGCCTGAGCCCCATGTTGAGGGTGGCCTCTTCGGAGCTTGGCTCCGATGAGGGTAAGGGGTATGTCGAGGATAAGGTGGAGAACAGAGACAGAGCCCCGGTTTTGGTGGGGCTACCAAGGGAAGGTGAGGGCCAGCATCAAGCTGGATTTCTGCTTACCTTAGTGCCAAGGTCCACGTGGAGGGTGGCCGCTTCGGAGCTTGGCCCTGATGAGGGTCAGGGCTCGGTTGAGGTTAGGTGGGAGAACAGGCACAGAGCCCCGGTGTTGGTGGGGCTGAGAAGGGGCTGCCAAGGGACCGTGAGGGCCAGCATCAGCCTTGGTTCCTGGCTACTTCAGTGCCTAGCTCCATGTGGCCGGTGGCCACTTCGGAGCTTGGCCCTGATGAGGGTCTCGGCTAGGTTGAGGTTAGGAGGGAGAACAGGCACAGTGCCCCGGTGTTGGTGGGCTTGCCTAGGGACTGCAAATGGAAGGTGAGGGCCAGCACCACCCTTGATTCCTGGCTATCTCAGTGCCAAGCCCCATGTGGAGTGTGGCCGCTGCGGCGCTTTGCCCTGATGAGGGTAAGGGATCTGTCGAGGTTTAGTGGGAGAACAGCTACAGAGCCCCGGTATTGGTGGGGCTGAGAAGGGGCTGCAAAGAGATCGTGAGGGCCAGCATCAACCTTGATTCCAGGCTACTTCAGTACCTAAGCCCCACGTGGGAAGTGGTCTCTTCGGAGCTTGGCTCCGACGAGGTTAAGGGATAGGTCGCTATTAGGTGCGAGCAGAGACACAGAGCCCCGGTATTGGTGGGGCTGAGACGGGGCTGCCCTTCAGGGCCTGAGCCCCATGTTGAGGGTGGCCTCTTCGGAGCTTGGCTCCGATGAGGGTAAGGGATATGTCGAGGATAAGGTGGAGAACAGAGACAGAGCCCCGGTTTTGGTGGGGCTACCAAGGGAAGGTGAGGGCCAGCATCAAGCTGGATTTCTGGTTACCTTAGTGCCAAGCGCCACGTGGAGGGTGGCCGCTTCGGAGCTTGGCCCTGATGAGGGTCAGGGCTCGGTTGAGGTTAGGTGGGAGAACAGGCACAGAGCCCCGGTGTTGGTGGGGCTGAGAAGGGCCTGCCAAGGGACCGTGAGGGCCAGCATCAGCCTTGGTTCCTGGCTACTTCAGTGCCTAGCTCCATGTGGCCGGTGGCCACTTCGGAGCTTGGCCCTGATGAGGGTCAGGGCTAGGTTGACGTTAAGTGGGAGAACAGGCACAGAGCCCCGGTGTTGGTGGGGCTGCCTAGGGACTGCAAATGGAAGGTGAGGGCCACCATCAACCTTGGTTCCTGGCTACTTCAGTGCCTGAGCCCCATGTCGAGGGTGGCCTCTTCGGAGCGTGGCCGTGAGGGCCAGCATCAGCCTTGGTTCCTGGCTACTTCAGTGCCTAGCTCCATGTGGCCGGTGGCCACTTCGGAGCTTGGCCCTGATGAGGGTCTCGGCTAGGTTGAGGTTAGGAGGGAGAACAGGCACAGAGCCCCGATGTTGGTGGGGCTGCCTAGGGACTGCAAATGGAAGGTGAGGGCCACCATCAACCTTGGTTCCTGGCTACTTCAGTGCCTGAGCCCCATGTCGAGGGTGGCCTCTTCGGAGCTTGGCCCTATTGAGGGTAAGGGATCTGTCGAGGCTAAGTGGGAGAACAGTCACAGAGCCCCGGCGTTGGTCGGGCTGAGAAGGGGCTGCGCAGTGATCGTGAGGGCCAGCATCAACCTTGTTTCCTGGCTACTTCAGTGCCAAGCCCCATGTGGAGGGTGGCCGCTTCGGAGGTGGCCCTGGTGAGGGTCAGGGATATGTCGAGGATAAGTGGGAGAACAGCGACAGAGCCCCGGTGTTGGTGGGGCTGAGAAGGGGCTGCCAAGGGACCGTGAGGGCCAGCATCCGCCTTGGTTCCTGGCTACTTCAGTGCCTAGCTCCATGTGGTGGTTGGCCACTTCGGAGCTTGGCCCTGATGAGGGTAAGGGATAGGTCGCTGTTAGGTGCGAGCAGAGGTACAGTGCCACGGTGTTGATGGGGCTGAGAAGTGGCTGCCAAGAGATCGTGAGGGCCAGCATCGTCCTTGATTCCTGGCTATTTCTGTGCCTGAGCCAGAGGAGGTGGGTGGCCGTTTCGGAGCTTGCCTCTGAAGAGGATAAGGGATAGTTTGAGGTTCTGCGTAGATAACGAGATCCTTCTGCATTAGTTAACGCCACCCACCACATGGACCCACCACGGGACCCTTCCCGGTCCCACCACCCCTCTCCCTTATTCTCAAACCTAAATATCAACCTTTGCCTTACCATCTCTCGAGCCCATTTCGTAAACGGCTTCCCACCAGAGGGCGCTCCAACACAGAAAGAACCAGGATTGAAAGCTGTTTCTGGCTCTTGCCTTTCGTGGCAGCCCTTTCCGAGGGAGCTGCTCTCGCTCTACCACCCAACCAGCAACCTTACCACAGCCCAACTGCAAAGCAGTCGATCCCCTCTTCGGGCTCCCATAAACTAACAGGCAGGACTGAAAGATGTTGGTGGCTCTCACCTTCCCTTGAGAGACCCTTCTCAGCTGCCCAACACCCAGCCAGCTCCAGCACCCCAAATGTGCCATATCCACCACACCTAGCACTCCTTGCTACACATTGGTGGTGTCTGGTGCTAGGCATGTTCCGTTGCTGAGTCGTGGGTTGTTGGGCACTGCGGGGACTGGCTTCTTGTCATGTCCTGGTGCTGGGGCTGCTGGGTGCTGTGTGCTGGGCTCCAGGGCTGCTGGGCATGTCGAGGTGCTGTGCATTGGTGGTGCGTGTGCTGGGTTGTGTGCATGTGTGGGAATCAGTGCTGGGCCATAGGAGTGCTGGGCCCTGGCAGTGCTGGGTGGAGGGTATGATGGGTGCATGTGTTGGTTTAACCCCAGCCTGCAAATAAACCCCACGCAGCCACTGGCTCACCTCCCCCCCCCACCCCGTGGGATTGGGGAGAGAATCGGGAGGGCACAAGTAGGAAAGCTCCCGGGTTGAGATAAAAACAGTTTAATGATGGAAATAAAACAAAGTAGAACAGTAATAATAACAATGAGAACAACAACAACAACAGACGATACAAAGCAGGCAATGCACAATGCAACTGCTCACCGCTGCCGACCGTGTGTCGTGAACAGGGCGGGGGAGAGCCCCCTCCCCCGCCCCCTCCCATTTTTTATACTGAGCAGGATGTCACATGCTATAGAATACCCCATTGGCCAGCTGGGTCAACTACGCCGGCTGTGCTCCCCATCCCCCCGCCCCCCCACCCCCCCCCCCGAGCTTCCTGTGGGAGGCCGAAAAGAGAGAACAAAAGTCTCCCGGTGCAAGCACTGCCCAGCAACAGTCAAAGCATTAAGGGGCCATCAACGCTCCTCTCACACCAAACCCAAAAGCCAGCACACCCTCCCAAGCTACTGGGAAGAAAGTTAACTCTGTCCCAGCCAGAAGCAGGACAGTGCAGTGCACTGGAGTTCTGAGTGCTGGGTCCTAGGGGTACTGTGTATGTTCGGGTGCTGGGCATATCCGCGTGCGGGTACTGGGCAGTTGGGGTGGTGGTGGTACTGGATGCTGGGCATTGGGTATACTGGTTTCTGGGCACTGTGGGTGGTGGGTGCTGAGCGCAGCGTGTGCTGGGTGTTATGTGCAGATCACTGGGGATGGTGGGGGCTGGTTTGCTGCTTTCTGGTGTGTTGGGCGCTGGGCATGTTTGGGTGCTGGGCATGTCTGGGTGCTGGGCACGGGCAGTGGGGGTGCTGGGTACGTCCGGGTGGTGGGTATTGGGCGGTGGGAGTGCTGGGTGCTAAGTACTGGGGATGCTGGGCCCTGGCATTGCTTGGTACTATGCATAACTGAGTGCAGGGTATGTCTTGGTGCTGGCCATATCCGGTGCTAGGTGTGTGCTCTGGGTTTGCTGGGTGCTGTGCTGTGAGGGTGCTGGATTCCTGGCATGTGCGTGTGCTGTGCCCTGGTTGTGCTGGGTATGTGTGGGTGCTGGGTGTTGGGCAGTATGGGTGCTGTGTGGTGGGCGCTGGGCATGTCCCGGTGCTGGGTGATGGGCACTGGAGGTCCTGGGCGATGGGGAGCAGGGAAGCTGCCTGGTAGGAATGTCTCCGTGCTGGGCATATCCGGGTGCTTGGTACTGTGCACTGGTGGTGGTGGTACTGGGTGCTGGGCATGTCCCGGTGCTAGGCAATGGCGGTGCTGGGTGCTTGGCGCTGGGCGTGATAGTCTTTGGGTGTGCTGGGTGGTGGGGGTGCTGGGCATGTGCGGGTGTTGGTTGCTGGGCCCTGGGTGTACTGGGTGCTGGACACTGGGGTGGTTGGTTTCTGGGCACTGGGGCTTCTGGGTTGTGTGGACTGGGGTTGCTGGGTGCTGGGCATGTCTGGGTGCTGGGCAATGGCTGGCTGCTGGGTTCTGGGCCCTGAGGTTGCTGGGTGCTGGGCACCGGCCTTGCTGGGTGCTGGCTGGTGTGGGTGCTGGGGGCTAAGTGCTGGTTGCTGGGCCCTGGGACTGCTGGGTATTATGCATAAGCAGGTGCAGGGTATCTCTTGCTGCTGGGTTCTGGGGCTGCTGTGTGCTGGGCACTGGGACTGCTGGGTGCTGGGCATGTCCAGGGGCTGTGTGTTGGCGGTGGGTGTGCTAGGTTGTGCGCATGTCTGGGAATGAGCGCTGGGCCATGGGAGTGCTGGGTGGAGGGTATGATGGGTGCATGTCGTGGTTTAACCTGGCATGTGTGTGTGCTGGGCCCTGGTTGTGCTGGGTATGTGTGGGTGCTGGGTATTGGGCAGTGTGGGTGCTGTGTGGCGGGGCCTGGGCATGTCCAGGTGCTGGGCGGTCGGGGTGCTTGGCGGTCACGATGCTGGGCGGTGGGCAGCAGGGAAGCTGCCTGCTGGGCACATCTGGGTGCTGGGCATGTCCAGGTGCTGGGCAGTGGTAGTGCTGGGTGCGTGGTGCTGGGGGTGGTGGTCCCTGGTGGTGCTGCATGCTGGGCATGTCCGGGTGCTGGGTGGTTGGAGTGTTGGGTGCATGCGAATGTTGGTTTCTGAGCCCTGGGAGTGCTGGGCACTGGGGCTGTTGGTTTCTGGGCGCTGGGGCTTCTGGGTTGTGTGCACTGGGGTTGCTGGGTGCTGGGCATGTCTGTGTGCTGGGCAATGGCTGGCTGCTGGGTTCTGGGCCCTGAGGTTGCTGGGTACCGGCCTTGCTGGGTGCTGGCTGGTGTGGGTGCTGGCGGCTAAGTACTCGGGGTGCTGGTTGCTGGGCCCTGGGAGTGCTGGGTACCATGCATAAGCGGGTGCAGGGTATCTCTTGCTGCTGTGTGCTGGGGATGCTGGGTGCTGGGGGTGCTGGGCAGTGGGGCTGCTGGGTGCTGGGCATATCCAGGGGCTGCGTGTTGGTGGTGGGTGTGCTAGGTTGTGCGCATGTCCGAGAATGAGTGCTGGGCCCTGGGGGTGCTGGGTGGAGGGTATGATGGGTGCATGTCGTGGTTTAACCCCAGCCTGCAAAAAAACCCCACGCAGCCGCTGGCTCTCCTCCCCCCCCCCACCCCGTGGGATGGGGGAGAGAATCGGGAGGGCACAAGTAGGAAAACTCCCGGGTTGAGATAAAAACAGTTTAATGGTTGAAATAAAACGAAGTAGAACAGTAATAATAACAATGAGAACAACAACAACAACAGACGATACAAAGCAGGCAATGCACAATGCAACTGCTCACCGCTGCCGACCGCGTGTCATGGACTGGGGCGGGGGGGGGGGGGGGAGAGTCGTTTCCCTCCCCCGCCCCCTCCCATTTTTTATACTGAGCAGGATGTCACATGCTATAGAATACCCCATTGGCCAGCTAGGTCAACTACCCCGGCTGTGCTCCCCCCCCCCCGCCACCCCCCACCCCCCCCCCGCCACCCCCCACCCCCCCCCGAGCTTCCTGTGGGAGGCCGAAAAGAGAGAACAAAAGTCTCCCGGTGCAAGCACCGCCCAGCAACAGCCAAAGCATTAAGGGGCCATCAACGCTCCTCTCACACCAAACCCAAAAGCCAGCACACCCCCCAAGCTACTGGGAAGAAAGTTAACTCTGTCCCAGCCGGAAGCAGGACAGTGCTGAGTGCTGTGTATGTCCGGGTGCTGGGCATGTCTGGGTGCGGGGTACTGCGCACTGGGGGTGCTGGGTGTGAGACGTGTGGGGGTGCTGGATGGTGGGTGTTTGGTGTGCTGAGTACAGAGCACTGGGGGTCATGGGTGTGAGACGTGTGGGGGTGATGGATGGTGGGTGTTGGGTATGCTGGTTGCTGGGCACTGGGGATGCTGGGTGTGAGCCGTGTGGGCGTGCTGGATGGTAGGTGTTTGGTGTGCTGAGTACAGAGCACTGGGGGTGGTGGATGCTGAGCGCTGCGGGTGCTGGGTGCTGGGCATGTCCGGGTGCTATGTGCTGATCACTGGAGATGTTGGGGGCTGGTTTGCTGGGATCTGGGCAGTGGTGTGTTGAGTGCTGGGCATGTTTGGGTGCTGGCCATGTCTGGGTGCTGGGTACTGGGCGCTGGCTGTGTGGGGCAGTGGGGGTGCTGTGTGCTGGGCACGTCCGGGAGGTGGGTGTTGGGCAGTGGCAGTGTTGGGTGCTAGGTACTGGGGTGCTGGGCCCGGTATTGCTAGGTACTCTGCATAACTGAGTGCAGGGTATGTCTTTGTGCTGGATGCCTGGTGCTGGAGCTACTGGGTGCTGGGTTGTGGGCATATGCGGTGCTTCATGCTGGGCATATGCGGTGCTGGGTGGCTGTGCTGGGGTTGCTGGGTGCTGTGCTCTGGGGATGCTGGATTCCTGGCACGTGCGTGGGCTGTGTGCTGGGCCCTGGTTGTGCCGGGTATGTGCGGGTGCTGGGTGTTGGGCAGTGTGGGTGCTGTGTGGTGGGCCCTGGACACGACCGGGTGCAGGGTGCTGAGCACCGGGGTGTTGGGTGCTTGGCAGGACTGGGTGCTGAGTGCTAGGCACTGGGGTTGATGGCTGCTGGGAGCTAGAGGTGCTGGCTGTGGGCATTTCCAGTTGCTGGTCATGACCGGGTGCTGGGTCTTGTGGGTGCTGGGTGTGCCCCGGTGCTGGGCATGTCCGGATGCTGTGTGCTCAGCACTTGTTGTTCTGGGTGGTGGGCAGTGAGGGTGCTGGGCGCTGGGGTGCCGGGCAATGCGGTGCTGGGCAGTGGGGCTGCCGGGTGCTGAGCATGTCCAGGGGCTGTGTGTTGGCGGTGGGTGTGCTAGGTTGTGCGCATGTCCGGGAATGAGTGCTGGGCTATGGGGGTGCTGGGTGGAGGGTACGATGGGTGCATGTCGTGGTTTAACCCCAGCCTGCAAAAAAACCCCACGCAGCCGCTGGCTCTCCTCCCCCCCCACCCCGTGGGATGGGGGAGAGAATCGGGAGGGCACAAGTAGGAAAACTCCCGGGTTGAGATAAAAACAGTTTAATGGTTGAAATAAAACGAAGTAGAACAGTAATAATAACAATGAGAACAACAACAACAACAGACAATACAAAGCAGGCAATGCACAATGCAACTGCTCACCGCTGCCGACCGCGTGTCATGGACTGGGGCGGGGGGGGGGGGGGGAGAGTCGTTTCCCTCCCCCGCCCCCTCCCATTTTTTATACTGAGCAGGATGTCACATGCTATAGAATACCCCATTGGCCAGCTAGGTCAACTACCCCGGCTGTACTCCCCCCCCCCCCCGCCACCCCCCACCCCCCCCCGAGCTTCCTGTGGGAGGCCGAAAAGAGAGAACAAAAGTCTCCCGGTGCAAGCACCGCCCAGCAACAGCCAAAGCATTAAGGGGCCATCAACGCTCCTCTCACACCAAACCCAAAAGCCAGCACACCCCCCAAGCTACTGGGAAGAAAGTTAACTCTGTCCCAGCCGGAAGCAGGACAGTGCTGAGTGCTGTGTATGTCCGGGTGCTGGGCATGTCTGGGTGCGGGGTACTGCGCACTGGGGGTGCTGGGTGTGAGACGTGTGGGGGTGCTGGATGGTGGGTGTTTGGTGTGCTGAGTACAGAGCACTGGGGGTCATGGGTGTGAGACGTGTGGGGGTGATGGATGGTGGGTGTTGGGTATGCTGGTTGCTGGGCACTGGGGATGCTGGGTGTGAGCCGTGTGGGCGTGCTGGATGGTAGGTGTTTGGTGTGCTGAGTACAGAGCACTGGGGGTGGTGGATGCTGAGCGCTGCGGGTGCTGGGTGCTGGGCATGTCCGGGTGCTATGTGCTGATCACTGGAGATGTTGGGGGCTGGTTTGCTGGGATCTGGGCAGTGGTGTGTTGAGTGCTGGGCATGTTTGGGTGCTGGCCATGTCTGGGTGCTGGGTACTGGGCGCTGGCTGTGTGGGGCAGTGGGGGTGCTGTGTGCTGGGCACGTCCGGGAGGTGGGTGTTGGGCAGTGGCAGTGTTGGGTGCTAGGTACTGGGGTGCTGGGCCCTGGTATTGCTGGCTACTATACATAACTGAGTGCAGGGTATGTCTTGGTGCTGGATGCTGGGTACTGGAGGTACTGGGTGCTGGGTGTTGGGCATATGCGGTGCTAGGTGCTGGGCATATGCGGTGCTGGGTGGCTGTGCTGGGGTTGCTGGGTGCTGTGCTGTGAGGGTGCTGGATTCCTGACATGTGCGTATGCTGTGTGCTGGGCCCTGGTTGTGCCGGGTATGTGTGAGTGCTGGGTGTTGGGCAGTGTGGGTGCTGTGTGGCGGGGCCTGGGCATGTCTGGGCGCTGGGCGGTCGGGATGCTGGGCGGTGGGCAGCAGAGAAGCTGCCTGCTGGGCATGTCTGAGTGCTGGGCATGTGTGGGTGCTAGGTACTGGGCAGTGGGGGTGGTGGGCGGTGCTGGTGCTGTGTGCTGGGCATGTCTGGGTGCTGGGCATGTGTGGGTGCTGGGTACTGGGCAGTGGGGGTGGTGGCGGTGGTGGTGCTGTGTGCTGGGCATGTTGGGCTGCTGGGTTTTGGGCGGTGGGCGTGCTGGGTGTGTGCGTGTGTTGGTTTCTGGGCGCTGGGGGTGCTGGGTGTTGTGCACTGGGGTTGCTGGGTGCTGGGCATGTCCGGGTGGTGGGCACGGCTGGGTGCTGGGCCCTGAGGTTGCTGCGTGCTGGGCACTGGGCTTGCTGGTGCTGCTGGTGCGGGTGCTGGGGGCTAGGTGTTGTCCGAAAAGCGGATTCGTGCCCGGCGTGGAAGGAACTGTTGGAGTGACCATGGGTCGGAATAGGAGCGCGTTCCCGGAGTAATGAGGAGTCCCAATGTGGGTATGGTCATTCTCCTTTATTTCAAGATATTGTGCTACTTTTATAAGCTAGCCACAGTAACACGCGCACCTCCGAATCCTCTATTGGTTTACAGTCAGCAAGCACACGAATCTTAACATACACAGATTGGTCAAAAGCAGGTGTCCACGCGAACGCTTCCTGCGCCTGCATTCCGTTACATAATCTACTGATATTTACATTCCTCAGCCTGTTTTTCCTGCTCTACTATCACTTCAGAGACTCTAAAACTACAATTGCTCTTTAGCAGCCTTCTACTATTACTAACAAATCCTCAGTGCTTGGAATGTTCATAGGATGACCGTTATTTAATAAAAATCCCTCCACAAGGAACCAATTCCACATGCTCAGGAGAGAGATTGTTTTATTCAGGCCTGGGTGCTCGGTGGACTTGCCACAAATGAAGCACACCAGGTCTAATCACCTTTCTGTTTGTATCCATGCTTCTCATACATATTTTCAGTTTCTCTTTTACATATTCCTTAAATTTCCGAGAACCGATTATAATATTACATCATCCTAGACACATGCGCACTAAAACCTTTAGGGTCTCCTTGAGGGTCTCGGGTGGTCTGTGGTGGTCGGCGGGGTCGTGAACTCTTTGTGAACCTGTTCCTTTCTTTCCTTATAAGGTCGAGGTTTGTCTCCGAGCCAGGTCTGGACTACCTTTGTTTACGGTTCTCGTTTCCAAGGTTACTCTTCACTAGAGTCTAACACTGCTTCCAGGAGACACGATTTAGACTACAATTCTACACACTTGCAAACACCACACCTGCTAGTTCCCTAACTTCTAAGCCACAAGTCTTCATTGTGTAGAATTACAGAAGCGAGCCGAGGTACTGGGGCTACTGGTTGCTGGGCCCTGGGAGTGCTGGATACCATGCATAATTGGGTGCAGGGTATGTCTTGCTGGTGGATGCTGGGCACTGGGGCTGCTGGGCATGTCTCGATGCTGTGTGTTGGCGGTGGGTGTGCTGGGTTGTGCGCATGTCCGGGAATTCGTGCTGGGCCCTGGGAGTGCTGGGTGTGGGGAGCTAGGGGTGCTGGCTGTGGGCATTTCCAGGTACTGGTCATGACCAGTGCTGGTTGTTGGGTCTTGTGGGTGCTGGGCGTGTGCAGGTGCTGGGCACGTCCGGATGCTGTGTGCTCGGCACTTGGGGTTCTGGGTGGTGGGCAGTGAGGGTGCACACCAAACACCCACCATCCAGCACGCCCACAAGTCTCACACCCAGCACCCGCAGTGGCAGGAACCAGCATACCCAACACCCAGCTTCCAGCACACCCACTGCCCAGGACCTGCATACGCTGCATTGAACCCAGCACCCCCAGCACCCGGTAACCGATAGCCCCAGCGCCCAGCACGCCAGGGTCCAGCAACCAACACACGCACACGCCCAGCACCCAGCACCCCCACCGCCCAAAACCCAGCACCCCGACGTGCCCAGCACACAGCAGCCCCAGGTACCACCACCCCCAGCGCCAAGCACCCAGCACCACCATTGCTCAGCACCTGGACATGCCCAGCACCTAGCACCACCCTCCCCCAGTGCCCAACACCCAGCACCCACACATACCCAGCACAACCAGGGCCCAGCACACAGTACACGCACATGCCAGGAATCCAGCACCCTCACAGCACAGCACCCAGCAACCCCAGCACAGCCACCCAGCACCGCATATGCCCAACACCCAGCACTGCATATGCCCAGCACCCGGTACCTCCAGCACCAAGCATCCAGCACCAAGACATACCCTGCACTCAGTTATGTATAGTAGCCAGCAATGCCAAGGCCCAGCACCCCCAGTACCTAGCACCCAGCACTCCCACTGCCCAGCACCCAGCACCCCGACATGCCCAGCACACAGCACCCGCACCGCCCCGCACTGCCAGTTCCCAGTACCCAGCACTCAGACATGCCCAGCACCCAGACAAACATGCCCAGCGCCCAACACACCAGAACACAGCAAACCAGCCCCCAAGAACCCCAGTGATCAGCACATAGCACCTGGACATGCCCAGCACCTGCAGCACTCAGCACCCCAAACACCCACCATACAACACCCCCACAGGTCTCACACACTTCCGCCCAGTGCCCGGAAACCAGCATACCCAACACTCAGCATCCAGCACCCCCACCCCCCAGCACCCAGTGCCCAGCACGCTGCACTTAGACATGGCCAGCACCCGGACATGCTCAGCACCCAGCAACACAGGGGCACAGAACCCAGCAGCCCCAGCGCCCAGAAACCAACCACCCCAGCGTCCAGCACCCAGTACACCCAGGGCCCGGCAACCAACACCCGCACATGCCCAGCACCCCCACCACCCAGCACAGGGACATGCCCAGCACCCAGCACACCCAAAGACCATCACCCCCAGCGCCAAGCACCCAGCACCGCCATTGCCTAGCACCCGGACATGCCCAGCACCCAGCACCACCACCGCCCACCACTGCCAGCGCACAGTACCCAGCACCCGGACATGCCCAGCACTCAGACATGCCTAGCAGGCAGCTTCCCTGCTCCCCATCGCCCAGAACCTCCAGTGCCCAGCACCCAGCACCCAGACATGCCCAGCGCCCACCACACAGCACCCACACTGCCCAACACCCACACATACCCAGCACAACCAGGGAAGAGCACACAGCACACGCACGTGCCAAGAAACAAGCACCCCCAGAGCACAGAACCCAGCAACTCCAGAGCACAGGCCCAGCACCGGATATGCCCAGCACCCAGTACCTCCAGCACCAAGAGATACCCTGCACTCAGTTATGCATAGTACCCAGCAACACCAGGGCCCCGCAACCGCACCAGCCAGCACCCAGCAACCCGAGTGCCCAGCCCCCATCAACCTCAGGGCCCAGCCCCCAGCACCCGCACATTCCCAGCACACAGCAACCCCACTGCCCAACCCACCCCCCGGACATGCCCAGCACACAGCACCCCCAGGGACCACCACCCCCAGCGCCCAGTACCCAGCACCTGGACATGCCCAGCACCCAAACATGCCCAGCACGCTACACACCAGAACACAGCAAACCAGCCCCCAACATCCCCAGTGATCAGCACGTAGCACCCGGACATGCCCAGCACCCAGCACGCCCAGCGCCCTGCACCCAGTACACCAAACACCCACCACCATACAGGTCTCGCAGCCAGCACCTCCCCAGTGCCCAGAAACCAGCATACCCAACACCCCCACAGCCCAAGAACCCGTTTACCCAGCATCCAGACATGCCCAGCACTCGGACATACACAGCACCCCCAGGGCCCAGCACTAACTCCTGGACAGGCACACAACCCAGCACCCCAACCGCCAACAAACAGCACCTGGACATGCCCACCACTCAGCAGCCCCAGTGCCCAGCACCCAGCACCGCAACAGCCAGCATCCCCAGCGTCCAGCACCCTCACCGCCAACCACCCAGAACCCCAAGTGCCGAGCACACAGCATCCGCACATGCCCAGCACCTGGAGACGCCCAGCACCTGGTCATGTCCAGCAACTGAAATGCCCAAAGCCAGCACCCCTAGCTCCCAGCAGCCAGTACCCCCAGTGCCCAGCATCAGTCATGCCAAGGACGAGGACATGCCCAGCACCCAACACCCCAGTGGCCAACACCCAATACCCCCAGCACCCAGCAGCAAGACATACCCTGCACCCGCTTATGCATAGTACCCAGCACTCCCAGGGCCCAGCAACCAGCACCCACAGGACTTAGCACCCAGCAACCCCAGTGCCCAGCACCCAATACCCCCAGCTCCCAGTAGCCCCAGAACCCACCATCCAGCAGCAAGACATACCCTGCACCCGCTTATGCATAGTACCCAGCACTCCCAGCCCCCAGCAGTCGCGCTGCCCAGCACCCAGCAACCCCAGTGCCCAGCACCCACTAACCCCAGTGCCCAGCATCCCCAGCGCACAGCATCCGGCATATGGACATACCCAGCACACGGACATACCCACTAGCCAGCACCCCTAGTGCCCAGCACCCAAAACTCCCTCCATCCATCACCCAGACATGCCCAGTGCTCAGCGCCCCCAACAGCCAGGATCAGAAAATGCCCAGCAACAAGCACTCCCATGCCTACCACCGCCAGTGCCCAATAACCAGCACACAGACAATGCCCACCAGCCAGCATCCAGAACCCAGCGCCAAGCACTCAGTACACAGGCATGCCCAGCACCCTGATATGCATAGTCCCCAGCACCCCCACTGCCCAGCAGTCCCAGTGCCCCGGACCCATCACTTGGACATGCTCAGCACCCAGAGATGTCCAGCACCCCGCATGCCCAGTGCCTAGAACCCAGTACCCCCAATGACCAGCACCCAGCGCAGCCAGCGCCCAGCACTGCCTGTAGCCCGCATCCACCACCCAGGCACGATCATCGCCTGCCCATTCCCAGCACCAAATCCTCCCAGTGCCCAGCACAGGGACATGGCGAGCACCCAGATATGCCCAACACCCAGCAACCGCAGCACCCAGACCTGTCCAGAACCCACTCCACTCAGGGCCTAGCACACAGTACCCCCACGACCCAGCACCGACACATGCCCAGCACCAAGCACTGCCAAAGATCCCAAGGGGTGCTAGGTGTGCTGGATGTTGCGCATTTGCGGTGCTGGAGATGGCTGGGTGCTGGGCAGCTGAGAAGGGGCTGTAAAGGGAAGGTGAGCACTGCGAACATATTTCAGTCCTGGCAAAACATGTGTGGGAGCTCGACGGGGCGCTTGTCTGCTTTGCAGTTGGGCTGCGGCAAGGTTGACGGTTGAGTGCTACGGCAAGCGCCTAGCCCCGGTGGTGGTGGGGACCTCAAAGGGCTGCCGGGGCAGGCGAGTGCAACGAACGCCAGTCATCTTGGTTCCCTCTGTGTTGGAGCGCCATCTGGTGGGTAGACGTTTCAGAGCCTGACTCTGCTGAAGGTAAGATGTAGGTTGATGTTTAGGTGGGAGACCAAAGAGAAGGGGGCAGGGGTTGGTGGGGCTGAGGAGGGGCTGACAAGAGATCGTGAGGGCCAGCATCAGCCTTCATTCCTGGCCACGTCTGCCCCAGAGCCCCACGTGGTGGGTGGCCGCTTCGGAGCTTGGCCCTGATGAGGAGAAGGGATATGTCGAGGATAACTGGGGGAACAGACACAGAGCGCCGGTATTGGTGGGGCTGCCTAGGGACTGCAAACGGAAGGCGAGGTCCGGCATCAGCCTTGATTCCTGGCTATCTCAATGCCAAGCCCCATGTGGAGTGTGGCCGCTTCGAAGCTTTGCCCTGATGAGGGTCAGGGCTAGGTTGAGGTTAGGTGGGAGAACAGGCACAGAAACACGGTGTTGGTGGGGGTGAGAAGGAGCTGCCAAGAGATCGTGAGGGCCAGCATCAACCTTGGTTCTAGGCTACTTCAGTACCTAAGCCCCACGTGGGGAGTGGTCGCTTCGGAGCTTGGCTCCGATGAGGGTCAGGGATAGGTCGATGATACGTGAAGCAGAGACACAGAGCCCCGGTGTTGGTGGGCCTGAGAAGGAGCTGCCAAGAGCCCGTGAGGGCCAGCATCAGCCTTGGTTCCTGGCTACTTCAGTGCCAAGCCCCATGTGGACGGTGGTCACTTCGGAGCTTGGGCCTGATGAGGGTCAGGGCTAGGTTGACGTTAAGTGGGAGAACAGGCACAGAGCCCCGGTGTTGGTGGGGCTGCCTAGGGACTGCAAATGGAAGGTGAGGGCCACCATCAACCTTGGTTCCTGGCTACTTCAGTGCCTGAGGCCTATGTCGAGGGTGGCCTCTTCGGAGCGTGGCCGTGAGGGCCAGCATCAGCCTTGGTTCCTGGCTATTTCAGTGCCTAGCTCCATGTGGCCGGTGGCCACTTCGGAGCTTGGCCCCGATGAGGGTAAGGGATATGTCGAGGATAAGGTGGAGAACAGAGACAGAGCCCCGGTTTTCATGGGGCTACCAAGGAGAGGTGAGGGCTAGCATCAAGCTGGATTTCTGGTTAGCTTAGTGCCAAGCTCCACGTGGAGGGTGGCCGCTTCGGAGCTTGGCCCTGATGAGGGTCAGGGCCAGGTTGAGGTTAGGTGGGAGAACAGGCACAGAGCCCCGGTGTTGGTGGGGCTGAGAAGGGGCTGCCAAGGGATCGTGAGGGCCAGCATCAGCCTTGGTTCCTGGCTACTTCAGTGCCTAGCTCCATGTGGCCGGTGGCCACTTCGGAGCTTGGCCCTGATGAGGGTCTCGGCTAGGTTGAGGTTAGGAGGGAGAACAGGCACAGAGCCCCGGTGTTGGTGGGCTTGCCTAGGGACTGCAAATGGAATGTGAGGGCCAGCACCACCCTTGATTCCTGGCTATCTCAGTGCCAAGCCCCATGTGGAGTGTGGCCGCTGCGGCGCTTTGCCCTGATGAGGGTAAGGGATCTGTCGAGGCGAAGTGGGAGAACAGCTACAGAGCCCCGGTATTGGTGGGGCTGAGAAGGGGCTGCAAAGAGATCGTTAGGGCCAGCATCAACCTTGATTCCAGGCTACTTCAGTACCTAAGCCCCACGTGGGGAGTGGTCTCTTCGGAGCTTGGCTCCGATGAGGGTAAGGGATAGGTCGCTGTTAGGTGCGAGCAGAGACACAGAGCCCCGGTATTGGTGGGGCTGAGACGGGGCTGCCCTTCAGTGCCTGAGCCCCATGTTGAGGGTGGCCTCTTCGGAGCTTGGCTCCGATGAGGGTAAGGGATATGTCGAGGATAAGGTGGAGAACAGAGACAGAGCCCCGGTTTTGGTGGGGCTACCAAGGGAAGGTGAGGGCCAGCATCAAGCTGGATTCCTGCTTACCTTAGTGCCAAGCTCCACGTGGAGGGTGGCCGCTTCGGAGCTTGGCCCTGATGAGGGTCAGGGCTCGGTTGAGGTTAGGTGGGAGAACAGGCACAGAGCCCCGGTGTTGGTGGGGCTGAGAAGGGGCTGCCAAGGGACCGTGAGGGCCAGCATCAGCCTTGGTTCCTGGCTACTTCAGTGCCTAGCTCCATGTGGCCGGTGGCCACTTCGGAGCTTGGCCCTGATGAGGGTAAGGGATATGTCGAGGATAAGGTGGAGAACAGAGACAGAGCGCCGGTTTTGGTGGGGCTACCAAGGGAAGGTGAGGGCTAGCATCTTGCTGGATTTATGGTTACCTTAGTGCCAAGCTCCACGTGGAGGTTGGCCGCTTCGGAGCTTGGCCCTGATGAGGGTCAGGGCTCGGTTGAGGTTAGGAGGGAGAACAGTCACAGAGCCCCGGTGTAGGTGGGGCTGAGAAGGGGCTACCAAGGGAAGGTGAGGGCTAAAATCAAGCTGGATTTTTGGTTACCTTAGTGCCAAGCTCCACGTGGAGGGTGGCCGCTTCGGAGCTTGGCCCTGATGAGGGTCAGGGCTAGGTTGAGATTAGGTGGGAGAACAGGCACAGAGCCCCGGTGTTGGTGGGGCTGAGAAGGGCCTGCCAAGGGACCGTGAGGGCCAGCATCAGCCTTGGTTCCTGGCTACTTCAGTGCCTAGCTCCATGTGGCCGGTGGCCACTTCGGAGCTTGGCCCTGATGAGGGTAAGGGATATGTCGAGGATAAGGTGGAGAACAGAGACAGAGCCCCGGTTTTGGTGGGTCTACCAAGGGAAGGTGAGGGCTAGCATCAAGCTGGATTTCTGGTTACCTTAGTGCCAAGCTACACGTGGAGGGTGGCCGCTTCGGAGCTTGGCCCTGATGAGGGTCGGGGCTCGGTTGAGGTTAGGTGGGAGAACAGGCACAGAGCCCCGGTGTTGGTGGGGCTGAGAAGGGGCTGCCAAGGGACCGTGAGGGCCAGCATCAGCCTTGGTTCCTGGCTACTTCAGTGCCTAGCTCCATGTGGCCGGTGGCCACTTCGGAGCTTGGCCCTGATGAGGGTAAGGGATATGTCAAGGATAAGGTGGAGAACAGAGACAGAGCCCCGGTTTTGGTGGGGCTACCAAGGGAAGGTGAGGGCTAGCATCTTGCTGGATTTATGGTTACCTTAGTGCCAAGCTCCACGTGGAGGGTGGCCGCTTCGGAGCTTGGCCCTGATGAGGGTCAGGGCTCGGTTGAGGTTAGGAGGGA
Organism: Calonectris borealis; assembly: GCF_964195595.1. Lineage (NCBI taxonomy): Eukaryota > Metazoa > Chordata > Aves > Procellariiformes > Procellariidae > Calonectris > Calonectris borealis. Next base: position 1,066,839 of record NW_027441463.1, read on the forward strand.
GAACAGACACAGAGCCCCGGTGTTGGTGGGGCCGAGAAGGGGCTACCAAGGGAAGGTGAGGGCTAAAATCAAGCTGGATTTCTGGTTAGCTTAGTGCCAAGCTCCACGTGGAGGGTGGCCGCTTCGGAGCTTGGCCCTGATGAGGGTCAGGGCTCGGTTGAGGTTAGGTGGGAGAACAGGCACAGAGCCCCGGTGTTGGTGGGGCTGAGAAGGGGCTGCCAAGGGACCGTGAGGGCCAGCATCAGCCTTGGTTTCTGGCTACTTCAGTGCCTAGCTCCATGTGGCCGGTGGCCACTTCGGAGCTTGGCCCTGATGAGGGTCTCGGCTAGGTTGAGGTTAGGAGGGAGAACAGGCACAGAGCCCCGGTGTTGGTGGGCTTGCCTAGGGACTGCAAATGGAAGGTGAGGGCCAGCACCACCCTTGATTCCTGGCTATCTCAGTGCCAAGCCCCATGTGGAGTGTGGCCGCTGCGGCGCTTTGCCCTGATGAGGGTAAGGGATCTGTCGAGGCGAAGTGGGAGAACAGATACAGAGCCCCGGTATTGGTGGCGCTGAGAAGGGGCTGCAAAGAGATCGTTAGGGCCAGCATCAACCTTGATTCCAGGCTACTTCAGTACCTAAGCCCCACGTGGGGAGTGGTCTCTTCGGAGCTTGGCTCCGATGAGGGTAAGGGATAGGTCGCTGTTAGGTGCGAGCAGAGACACAGAGCCCCGGTATTGGTGGGGCTGAGACGGGGCTGCCCTTCAGTGCCTGAGCCCCATGTTGAGGGTGGCCTCTTCGGAGCTTGGCTCCGATGAGGGTAAGGGATATGTCGAGGATAAGGTGGAGAACAGAGACAGAGCCCCGGTTTTGGTGGGGCTACCAAGGGAAGGTGGGGGCCAGCATCAAGCTGGATTCCTGCTTACCTTAGTGCCAAGCTCCACGTGGAGGGTGGCCGCTTCGGAGCTTGGCCCTGATGAGGGTCAGGGCTCGGTTGAGGTTAGGTGGGAGAACAGGCACAGAGCCCCGGTGTTGGTGGGGCTGAGAAGGGGCTGCCAAGGGACCGTGAGGGCCAGCATCAGCCTTGGTTCCTGGCTACTTCAGTGCCTAGCTCCATGTGGCCGGTGGCCACTTCGGAGCTTGGCCCTGATGAGGGTAAGGGATATGTCGAGGATAAGGTGGAGAACAGAGACAGAGCCCCGGTATTGGTGGGGCTACCAAGGGAAGGTTAGGGCTAGCATCTTGCTGGATTTATGGTTATCTTAGTGCCAAGCTCCACGTGGAGAGTGGCCGCTTCGGAGCTTGGCTCCGAAGAGGGTAAGGGATATGTCGAGGATAAGGTGGAGAACAGAGACAGAGCCCCGGTTTTGGTGGGGCTACCAAGGGAAGGTGAGGGCTAGCATCAAGCTGGATTTCTGGTTATCTTAGTGCCAAGCTCCACGTGGAGAGTGGCCGCTTCGGAGCTTGGCCCTGATGAGGGTCAGGGCTCGGTTGAGGTTAGGTGGGAGAACAGGCACAGAGCCCCGGTGTTGGTGGGGCTGAGAAGGGGCTGCCAAGGGATCGTGAGGGCCAGCATCAGCCTTGGTTCCTGGCTACTTCAGTGCCTAGCTCCATGTGGCCGGTGGCCACTTTGGAGCTTGGCCCTGATGAGGGTCTCGGCTAGGTTGAGGTTAGGAGGGAGAACAGGCACAGAGCCCCGGTGTTGGTGGGCTTGCCTAGGGACTGCAAATGGAAGGTGAGGCCCAGCACCACCCTTGATTCCTGGCTATCTCAGTGCCAAGCCCCATGTGGAGTGTGGCCGCTGCGGCGCTTTGCCCTGATGAGGGTAAGGGATCTGTCGAGGCGAAGTGGGAGAACAGCTACAGAGCCCCGGTATTGGTGGGGCTGAGAAGGGGCTGCAAAGAGATCGTGAGGGCCAGCATCAACCTTGATTCCAGGCTACTTCAGTACCTAAGCCCCACGTGGGGAGTGGTCTCTTCGGAGCTTGGCTCCGATGAGGGTAAGGGATAGGTCGCTGTTAGGTGCGAGCAGAGACACAGAGCCCCGGTATTGGTGGGGCTGAGACGGGGCTGCCCTTCAGTGCCTGAGCCCCATGTTGAGGGTGGCCTCTTCGGAGCTTGGCTCCGATGAGGGTAAGGGATATGTCGAGGATAAGGTTGAGAACAGAGACAGAGCCCCGGTTTTGCTGGGGCTACCAAGGGAAGGTGAGGGCTAGCATCAAGCTGTATTCCTGCTTACCTTAGTGCCAAGCTCCACGTGGAGGGTGGCCACTTCAGAGGTTGGCCCTGATGAGCGTCTCGGCTAGGTTGAGTTTAGGAGGGAGAACAGGCACAGATCCCCGATGTTGGTGGGTCTACCTATGGACTGCAAATGGAGGGTGAGGGCCACCATCAACCTTTGTTCCTGGCTACTTCAGTGCCTGAACCCCATGTCGAGGGTGACCTCTTCGGAGCTTGGCCCTATTGAGGGTAAGGGATATGTTGAGGCTAAGTGGGAGAACAGATACAGTGCCCTGGTATTGGTGGGGCTGAGAAGGGGCTGCAGAGATCGTGAGGGCCAGCATCAACCTTGATTCCAGGCTACTTCAGTACCTAAGCCCCACGTGGGGAGTGGTCGCTTCGGAGCTTGGCTCCGATAAGGGTAAGGGATAGGTCGCTGTTAGGTGCGAGCAGAGACACAGAGCCCCGGTATTGGTGGGGCTGAGACGGGGCTGCCCTTCAGTGCCTGAGCCCCATGTTGAGGGTGGCCTCTTCGGAGCTTGGCTCCGATGAGGGTAAGGGATAGGTCGCTCTTAGGTGCGAGCACAGACACAGAGTCCCGGTGTTGGTGGGGCCGACAAGAGACCGTGAGGTCCAGCATAAACATTTGTTCCTGGCTACTTCAGTGCCAAGACCCATGGGGAGGGTGGCCGCTTCGGAGGTGGCCCTGATGAGGGTCAGGGCTAGGTTGATGTTAGGCAGGAGAACAGACAGAGAGCCACGGTATTGGTGGGGTGCCAAGGAAGGTGAGGGCCAGCATCAACCTTGATTCTTGGCTACCTCATTGCCAAGATCCACGTGGAGAGTGGTCGCTTCGGAGCTTGGCTCCGATGAGGGTCAGGGATAGGTCGATGTTAGGTGCGAGCAGAGACACAGAGCCCCGGTGTTGGTGGGCTTGAGAAGGAGCTGCCAAGAGCCCGTGAGGGCCAGCCTCAGCCTTGCTTCCTGCCTACTTCAGTGCCAAGCCCCATGTGGTCGGTGGCCACTTCGGAGCTTGGCCCTGATGAGGGTCAGGGCTAGGTTGAGGTTAGGTGGGAGAACAGGCACAGAGCCACGGTGTTGGTGGGGCTGCCTAGGGATTACAAATGGAAGTTGAGGGCCACCATCAGCCTTGGTTCCTGGCTATCTCAGTGCCTGAGCCCCATGTGGAGGGTGGCCTCTTCGGAGCTTGGCTCCAATGAGGGTAAGGGATATGTCGAGGATAAGGTGGAGAACAGAGACAGAGCCCCGGTTTTGGTGGGGCTACCAAGGGAAGGTGGGGGCCAGCATCAAGATGCATTTCTGGTTACCTTAGTGCCAAGCTCCACGTGGAGGGTGGCCGCTTCGGAGCTTGGCCCTGATGAGGGTCTGGGCTAGGTTGAGGTAAGGTCGAAGAACAGAGACAGAGCCCCGGCATTGGTGCGGCTGAGAAGGGGCTGCCAAGGGACCGTGAGAGCCAGCATCAACCTTGTTTCCTGGCTACTTTAGTGCCAAGCTCCATGTGGAGGGTGGCCGCTTCGGAGGTGGCCCTGGTGAGGGTCAGGGATATGTCGAGGATAAGTGGGAGAACAGCGACAGAGCCCCGGTGTTGGTGGGGCTGAGAAGGGGCTGCCAAGGGACCGTGAGGGCCAGCATCCGCCTTGGTTCCTATCTACTTCAGTGCCTAGCTCCATGTGGCCGGTGGCCACTTCGGAGCTTGGCCCTGATGAGGGTAAGGGATAGGTCGCTGTTAGGTGCGAGCAGAGGTACAGCGCCACGGTGTTGATGGGGCTGAGAAGTGGCTGCCAAGAGATCGTGAGGGCCAGCATCGTCCTTGATTCCTGGCTATTTCTGTGCCTGAGCCGGAGGAGGTGGGTGGCCGTTTCGGAGCTTGCCTCTGAGGAGGATAAGGGATAGTTTGAGGTTCTGCGTAGATAACGAGATCCTTCTGCATTAGTTAACGCCACCCACCACATGGACCCACCACGGGACCCTTCCCGGTCCCACCACCCCTCTCCCTTATTCTCAAACCTAAATATCAACCTTTGCCTTACCATCTCTCGAGCCCATTTCGTAAACGGCTTCCCACCAGAGGGCGCTCCAACACAGAAAGAACCAGGATTGAAAGCTGTTTCTGGCTCTTGCCTTTCGTGGCAGCCCTTTCCGAGGGAGCTGCTCTCGCTCTACCACCCAACCAGCAACCTTACCACAGCCCAACTGCAAAGCAGTCGATCCCCTCTTCGGGCTCCCATAAACTAACAGGCAGGACTGAAAGATGTTGGTGGCTCTCACCTTCCCTTGAGAGACCCTTCTCAGCTGCCCAACACCCAGCCAGCTCCAGCACCCCAAATGTGCCATATCCACCACACCTAGCACTCCTTGCTACACATTGGTGGTGCCTGGTGCTAGGCATGTTCCGTTGCTGAGTCGTGGGTTGTTGGGCACTGCGGGGACTGGCTTCTTGTCATGTCCTGGTGCTGGGGCTGCTGTGTGCTGGGCTCCAGGGCTGCTGGGCATGTCGAGGTGCTGTGCATTGGTGGTGCGTGTGCTGGGTTGTGTGCATGTGTGGGAATCAGTGCTGGGCCATGGGAGTGCTGGGCCCTGGCAGTGCTGGGTGGAGGGTATGATGGGTGCATGTGTTGGTTTAACCCCAGCCTGCAAATAAACCCCACGCAGCCACTGGCTCACCTCCCCCCCCCCACCCCGTGGGATTGGGGAGAGAATCGGGAGGGCACAAGTAGGAAAGCTCCCGGGTTGAGATAAAAACAGTTTAATGATTGAAATAAAATGAAGTAGAACAGTAATAATAACAATGAGAACAACAACAACAACAGACGATACAAAGCAGGCAATGCACAATGCAACTGTTCACCGCTGCCGACCGCGTGTCATGGACTGGGGCGGGGGGGGGGGAGAGTCGTTTCCCTCCCCCGCCCCCTCCCATTTTTTATACTGAGCAGGATGTCACATGCTATAGAATACCCCATTGGCCAGCTAGGTCAACTACCCCGGCTGTACTCCCCCCCCCCCGCCCCCCCACCCCCCCCCGAGCTTCCTGTGGGAGGCCGAAAAGAGAGAACAAAAGTCTCCCAGTGCAAGCACCGCCCAGCAACAGCCAAAGCATTAAGGGGCCATCAACGCTCCTCTCACACCAAACCCAAAAGCCAGCACACCCCCCAAGCTACTGGGAAGAAAGTTAACTCTGTCCCAGCCGGAAGCAGGACAGTGCTGAGTGCTGTGTATGTCCGGGTGCTGGGCATGTCTGGGTGTGGGGTACTGGGCACTGGGGGTGCTGGGTGTGAGACGTGTGGGGGTGCTGGATGGTGGGTGTTTGGTGTGCTGAGTACAGAGCACTGGGGATGGTGGCTGCTGAGCGCTGTGGGTACTATGCGTAAGCGGGTGCAGGGTATCTCTTGCTGCTGGGTGCTGGGGCTACTGGGTGCTGGGGATATTGTGTGCTGGGCACAGGCGTGCTTGGTGCTGGGCATGTCCAGGTGCTTGGCATGACCGGGTGCTGGGCGCTGGGGATGCTGGTTGCTGCGGTGCTGGCTGCTGGGCACTGGGGGTGCTGGCTGCTGAGCGCTGCGGGTGCTGGGCATTCCGGGTGCTATGTGCTGATCACTGGAGATGTTGGGGGCTGGTTTGCTGGGATCTGGGCAGCGGTGTGTTGAGTGCTGGGCATGTTTGGGTGCTGGGCATTTCTGGGTGCTGCATACTGGGCGCTGGCGGTGTGGGGTGGTGGGGGTGCTGTGTGCTGGGCATGTCCGGGAGGTGGGTGTTGGGCAGTGGGAGTGTTGGGTGCTAGGTACTGGGGTGCTGGGCCCGGTATTGCTAGGTACTCTGCATAACTGAGTGCAGGGTATGTCTTGGTGCTGGATGCCTGGTGCTGGAGGTACTGGGTGCTGGGTTGTGGGCATATGCGGTGCTTCATGCTGGGCATATGCGGTGCTGGGTGGCTGTGCTGGGGTTGCTGGGTGCTGTGCTCTGGGGATGCTGGATTCCTGGCATGTGCGTGTGCTGTGTGCTGGGCCCTGGTTGTGCCGGGTATGTGTGGGTGCTGGGTGTTGGGCAGTGTGGGTGCTGTGTGGTGGGCCCTGGACACGACCGGGTGCAGGGTGCTGAGCACCGGGGTGTTGGGTGCTTGGCAGGACTGGGTGCTGAGTGCTAGGCACTGGGGTTGATGGCTGCTGGGAGCTAGAGGTGCTGGCTGTGGGCATTTCCAGTTGCTGGTCATGACCGGGTGCTGGGTCTTGTGGGTGCTGGGTGTGCCCGGTGCTGGGCATGTCCGGATGCTGTGTGCTCGGCACTTGTTGTTCTGGGTGGTGGGCAGTGAGGGTGCTGGGCGCTGGGGATGCTGGGCAATGCGGTGCTGGGCAGTGGGGCTGCTGGGTGCTGGGCATGTCCAGGGGCTGTGTGTTGGCGGTGGGTGTGCTAGGTTGTGCGCATGTCCAAGAATGAGTGCTGGGCCCTGGGGGTGCTGGGTGGAGGGTATGATGGGTGCATGTCGTGGTTTAACCCCAGCCTGCAAAAAAACCCCACGCAGCCGCTGGCTCTCCCCCCCCCCCACCCCGTGGGATGGGGGAGAGAATCGGGAGGGCACAAGTAGGAAAACTCCCAGGTTGAGATAAAAACAGTTTAATGGTTGAAATAAAACGAAGTAGAACAGTAATAATAACAATGAGAACAACAACAACAGACGATACAAAGCAGGCAATGCACAATGCAACTGCTCACCGCTGCCGACCGCGTGTCATGGACTGGGGCGGGGGGGGGGGGGGAGAGTCGTTTCCCTCCCCCGCCCCCTCCCATTTTTTATACTGAGCAGGATGTCACATGCTATAGAATACCCCATTGGCCAGCTAGGTCAACTACCCCGGCTGTACTCCCCCCCCCCCCGCCACCCCCCACCCCCCCCCCGAGCTTCCTGTGGGAGGCCGAAAAGAGAGAACAAAAGTCTCCCGGTGCAAGCACCGCCCAGCAACAGCCAAAGCATTAAGGGGCCATCAACGCTCCTCTCACACCAAACCCAAAAGCCAGCACACCCCCCAAGCTACTGGGAAGAAAGTTAACTCTGTCCCAGCCGGAAGCAGGACAGTGCTGAGTGCTGTGTATGTCCGGGTGCTGGGCATGTCTGGGTGCGGGGTACTGCGCACTGGGGGTGCTGGGTGTGAGACGTGTGGGGGTGCTGGATGGTGGGTGTTTGGTGTGCTGAGTACAGAGCACTGGGGGTCATGGGTGTGAGACGTGTGGGGGTGATGGATGGTGGGTGTTGGGTATGCTGGTTGCTGGGCACTGGGGATGCTGGGTGTGAGCCGTGTGGGCGTGCTGGATGGTAGGTGTTTGGTGTGCTGAGTACAGAGCACTGGGGGTGGTGGATGCTGAGCGCTGCGGGTGCTGGGTGCTGGGCATGTCCGGGTGCTATGTGCTGATCACTGGAGATGTTGGGGGCTGGTTTGCTGGGATCTGGGCAGTGGTGTGTTGAGTGCTGGGCATGTTTGGGTGCTGGCCATGTCTGGGTGCTGGGTACTGGGCGCTGGCTGTGTGGGGCAGTGGGGGTGCTGTGTGCTGGGCACGTCCGGGAGGTGGGTGTTGGGCAGTGGGAGTGTTGGGTGCTAGGTACTGGGGTGCTGGGCCCTGGTATTGCTAGGTACTCTGCATAACTGAGTGCAGGGTATGTCTTGGTGCTGGATGCTGGGTACTGGAGGTACTGGGTGCTGGGTGTTGGGCATATGCGGTGCTAGGTGCTGGGCATATGCGGTGCTGGGTGGCTGTGCTGGGGTTGCTGGGTGCTGTGCTGTGAGGGTGCTGGATTCCTGACATGTGCGTATGCTGTGTCCTGGGCCCTGGTTGTGCCAGGTATGTGTGAGTGCTGGGTGTTGGGCAGTGTGGGTGCTGTGTGGCGGGGCCTGGGCATGTCTGGGCGCTGGGCGGTCGGGATGCTGGGCGGTGGGCAGCAGAGAAGCTGCCTGCTGGGCATGTCTGAGTGCTGGGCATGTGTGGGTGCTGGGTACTGGGCAGTGGGGGTGGTGGGCGGTGCTGGTGCTGTGTGCTGGGCATGTCTGGGTGCTGGGCATGTGTGGGTGCTGGGTACTGGGCAGTGGGGGTGGTGGCGGTGGTGGTGCTGTGTGCTGGGCATGTTGGGCTGCTGGGTTTTGGGCGGTGGGCGTGCTGGGTGTGTGCGTGTGTTGGTTTCTGGGCGCTGGGGGTGCTGGGTGTTGTGCACTGGGGTTGCTGGGTGCTGGGCATGTCCGGGTGGCGGGCACGGCTGGGTGCTGGGCCCTGAGGTTGCTGCGTGCTGGGCACTGGGCTTGCTGGTGCTGCTGGTGCGGGTGCTGGGGGCTAGGTGTTGTCCGAAAAGCGGATTCGTGCCCGGCGTGGAAGGAACCAATTCCACACGCTCAGGAGAGAGATTGTTTTATTCAGGCCTGGGTGCTCGGTGGACTTGCCACAAATGAAGCACACCAGGTCTAATCACCTTTCTGTTTGTATCCATGCTTCTCATACATATTTTCAGTTTCTCTTTTACATATTCCTTAAATTTCCGAGAACCGATTATAATATTACATCATCCTAGACACATGCGCACTAAAACCCTTAGGGTCTCCTTGAGGGTCTCGGGTGGTCTGTGGTGGTCGGCGGGGTCGTGAACTCTTTGTGAACCTGTTCCTTTCTTTCCTTATAAGGTCGAGGTTTGTCTCCGAGCCAGGTCTGGACTACCTTTGTTTACGGTTCTCGTTTCCAAGGTTACTCTTCACTAGAGTCTAACACTGCTTCCAGGAGACACGATTTAGACTACAATTCTACACACTTGCAAACACCACACCTGCTAGTTCCCTAACTTCTAAGCCACAAGTCTTCATTGTGTAGAATTACAGAAGCGAGCCGAGGTACTGGGGCTACTGGTTGCTGGGCCCTGGGAGTGCTGGATACCATGCATAATTGGGTGCAGGGTATGTCTTGCTGGTGGATGCTGGGCACTGGGGCTGCTGGGCATGTCTCGATGCTGTGTGTTGGCGGTGGGTGTGCTGGGTTGTGCGCATGTCCGGGAATTCGTGCTGGGCCCTGGGAGTGCTGGGTGTGGGGAGCTAGGGGTGCTGGCTGTGGGCATTTCCAGGTACTGGTCATGACCAGTGCTGGTTGTTGGGTCTTGTGGGTGCTGGGCGTGTGCAGGTGCTGGGCACGTCCGGATGCTGTGTGCTCGGCACTTGGGGTTCTGGGTGGTGGGCAGTGAGGGTGCACACCAAACACCCACCATCCAGCACGCCCACAAGTCTCACACCCAGCACCCGCAGTGGCAGGAACCAGCATACCCAACACCCAGCTTCCAGCACACCCACTGCCCAGGACCTGCATACGCTGCATTGAACCCAGCACCCCCAGCACCCGGTAACCGATAGCCCCAGCGCCCAGCACGCCAGGGTCCAGCAACCAACACACGCACACGCCCAGCACCCAGCACCCCCACCGCCCAAAACCCAGCACCCCGACGTGCCCAGCACACAGCAGCCCCAGGTACCACCACCCCCAGCGCCAAGCACCCAGCACCACCATTGCTCAGCACCTGGACATGCCCAGCACCTAGCACCACCCTCCCCCAGTGCCCAACACCCAGCACCCACACATACCCAGCACAACCAGGGCCCAGCACACAGTACACGCACATGCCAGGAATCCAGCACCCTCACAGCACAGCACCCAGCAACCCCAGCACAGCCACCCAGCACCGGATATGCCCAACACCCAGCACTGCATATGCCCAGCACCCGGTACCTCCAGCACCAAGCATCCAGCACCAAGACATACCCTGCACTCAGTTATGTATAGTAGCCAGCAATGCCAAGGCCCAGCACCCCCAGTACCTAGCACCCAGCACTCCCACTGCCCAGCACCCAGCACCCCGACGTGCCCAGCACACAGCACCCGCACCGCCCCGCACTGCCAGTTCCCAGTACCCAGCACCCAGACATGCCCAGCACCCAGACAAACATGCCCAGCGCCCAACACACCAGAACACAGCAAACCAGCCCCCAAGAACCCCAGTGATCAGCACATAGCACCTGGACATGCCCAGCACCTGCAGCACTCAGCACCCCAAACACCCACCATACAACACCCCCACAGGTCTCACACACTTCCGCCCAGTGCCCGGAAACCAGCATACCCAACACTCAGCATCCAGCACCCCCACCCCCCAGCACCCAGTGCCCAGCACGCTGCACTTAGACATGGCCAGCACCCGGACATGCTCAGCACCCAGCAACACAGGGGCACAGAACCCAGCAGCCCCAGCGCCCAGAAACCAACCACCCCAGCGTCCAGCACCCAGTACACCCAGGGCCCGGCAACCAACACCCGCACATGCCCAGCACCCCCACCACCCAGCACAGGGACATGCCCAGCACCCAGCACACCCAAAGACCATCACCCCCAGCGCCAAGCACCCAGCACCGCCATTGCCTAGCACCCGGACATGCCCAGCACCCAGCACCACCACCGCCCACCACTGCCAGCGCACAGTACCCAGCACCCGGACATGCCCAGCACTCAGACATGCCTAGCAGGCAGCTTCCCTGCTCCCCATCGCCCAGAACCTCCAGTGCCCAGCACCCAGCACCCAGACATGCCCAGCGCCCACCACACAGCACCCACACTGCCCAACACCCACACATACCCAGCACAACCAGGGAAGAGCACACAGCACACGCACGTGCCAAGAAACAAGCACCCCCAGAGCACAGAACCCAGCAACTCCAGAGCACAGGCCCAGCACCGGATATGCCCAGCACCCAGTACCTCCAGCACCAAGAGATACCCTGCACTCAGTTATGCATAGTACCCAGCAACACCAGGGCCCCGCAACCGCACCAGCCAGCACCCAGCAACCCGAGTGCCCAGCCCCCATCAACCTCAGGGCCCAGCCCCCAGCACCTGGAGACGCCCAGCACCTGGTCATGTCCAGCAACTGAAATGCCCAAAGCCAGCACCCCTAGCTCCCAGCAGCCAGTACCCCCAGTGCCCAGCATCAGTCATGCCAAGGACGAGGACATGCCCAGCACCCAACACCCCAGTGGCCAACACCCAATACCCCCAGCACCCAGCAGCAAGACATACCCTGCACCCGCTTATGCATAGTACCCAGCACTCCCAGGGCCCAGCAACCAGCACCCACAGGACTTAGCACCCAGCAACCCCAGTGCCCAGCACCCAATACCCCCAGCTCCCAGTAGCCCCAGAACCCACCATCCAGCAGCAAGACATACCCTGCACCCGCTTATGCATAGTACCCAGCACTCCCAGCCCCCAGCAGTCGCGCTGCCCAGCACCCAGCAACCCCAGTGCCCAGCACCCACTAACCCCAGTGCCCAGCGTCCCCAGCGCACAGCATCCGGCATATGGACATACCCAGCACACGGACATACCCACTAGCCAGCACCCCTAGTGCCCAGCACCCAAAACTCCCTCCATCCATCACCCAGACATGCCCAGTGCTCAGCGCCCCCAACAGCCAGGATCAGAAAATGCCCAGCAACAAGCACTCCCATGCCTACCACCGCCAGTGCCCAATAACCAGCACACAGACAATGCCCACCAGCCAGCATCCAGAACCCAGCGCCAAGCACTCAGTACACAGGCATGCCCAGCACCCTGATATGCATAGTCCCCAGCACCCCCACTGCCCAGCAGTCCCAGTGCCCCGGACCCATCACTTGGACATGCTCAGCACCCAGAGATGTCCAGCACCCTGCATGCCCAGTGCCTAGAACCCAGTACCCCCAATGACCAGCACCCAGCGCAGCCAGCGCCCAGCACTGCCTGTAGCCCGCATCCACCACCCAGGCACGATCATCGCCTGCCCATTCCCCGCACCAAATCCTCCCAGTGCCCAGCACAGGGACATGGCGAGCACCCAGATATGCCCAACACCCAGCAACCGCAGCACCCAGACCTGTCCAGAACCCACTCCACTCAGGGCCTAGCACACAGTACCCCCACGACCCAGCACCAACACATGCCCAGCACCAAGCACTGCCAAAGATCCCAAGGGGTGCTAGGTGTGCTGGATGTTGCGCATTTGCGGTGCTGGAGATGGCTGGGTGCTGGGCAGCTGAGAAGGGGCTGTAAAGGGAAGGTGAGTGCTGCGAACATATTTCAGTCCTGGCAAAACGTGTGTGGGAGCTCGACGGGGCGCTTGTCTGCTTTGCAGTTGGGCTGCGGCAAGGTTGACGGTTGAGTGCTACGGCAAGCGCCTAGCCCCGGTGGTGGTGGGGACCTCAAAGGGCTGCCGGGGCAGGCGAGTGCAACGAACGCCAGTCATCTTGGTTCCCTCTGTGTTGGAGCGCCATCTGGTGGGTAGACGTTTCAGAGCCTGACTCTGCTGAAGGTAAGATGTAGGTTGATGTTTAGGTGGGAGACCAAAGAGAAGGGGGCAGGGGTTGGTGGGGCTGAGGAGGGGCTGACAAGAGATCGTGAGGGCCAGCATCAGCCTTCATTCCTGGCCACGTCTGCCCCAGAGCCCCACGTGGTGGGTGGCCGCTTCGGAGCTTGGCCCTGATGAGGAGAAGGGATATGTCGAGGATAACTGGGGGAACAGACACAGAGCGCCGGTATTGGTGGGGCTGCCTAGGGACTGCAAACGGAAGGCGAGGTCCGGCATCAGCCTTGATTCCTGGCTATCTCAATGCCAAGCCCCATGTGGAGTGTGGCCGCTTCGAAGCTTTGCCCTGATGAGGGTCAGGGCTAGGTTGAGGTTAGGTGGGAGAACAGGCACAGAAACACGGTGTTGGTGGGGGTGAGAAGGAGCTGCCAAGAGATCGTGAGGGCCAGCATCAACCTTGGTTCTAGGCTACTTCAGTACCTAAGCCCCACGTGGGGAGTGGTCGCTTCGGAGCTTGGCTCCGATGAGGGTCAGGGATAGGTCGATGTTACGTGAAGCAGAGACACAGAGCCCCGGTGTTGGTGGGCCTGAGAAGGAGCTGCCAAGAGCCCGTGAGGGCCAGCATCAGCCTTGGTTCCTGGCTACTTCAGTGCCAAGCCCCATGTGGACAGTGGTCACTTCGGAGCTTGGGCCTGATGAGGGTCAGGGCTAGGTTGACGTTAAGTGGGAGAACAGGCACAGAGCCCTGGTGTTGGTGGGGCTGCCTAGGGACTGCAAATGGAAGGTGAGGGCCACCATCAACCTTGGTTCCTGGCTACTTCAGTGCCTGAGGCCTATGTCGAGGGTAGCCTCTTCGGAGCGTAGCCGTGAGGGCCAGCATCAGCCTTGGTTCCTGGCTATTTCAGTGCCTAGCTCCATGTGGCCGGTGGCCACTTCGGAGCTTGGCCCCGATGAGGGTAAGGGATATGTCGAGGATAAGGTGGAGAACAGAGACAGAGCCCCGGTTTTCATGGGGCTACCAAGGAGAGGTGAGGGCTAGCATCAAGCTGGATTTCTGGTTACCTTAGTGCCAAGCTCCACGTGGAGGGTGGCCGCTTCGGAGCTTGGCCCTGATGAGGGTCAGGGCCAGGTTGAGGTTAGGTGGGAGAACAGGCACAGAGCCCCGGTGTTGGTGGGGCTGAGAAGGGGCTGCCAAGGGACCGTGAGGGCCAGCATCAGCCTTGGTTCCTGGCTACTTCAGTGCCTAGCTCCATGTGGCCGGTGGCCACTTCGGAGCTTGGCCCTGATGAGGGTCTCGGCTAGGTTGAGGTTAGGAGGGAGAACAGGCACAGAGCCCCGGTGTTGGTGGGCTTGCCTAGGGACTGCAAATGGAAGGTGAGGCCCAGCACCACCCTTGATTCCTGGCTATCTCAGTGCCAAGCCCCATGTGGAGTGTGGCCGCTGCGGCGCTTTGCCCTGATGAGGGTAAGGGATCTGTCGAGGCAAAGTGGGAGAACAGCTACAGAGCCCCGGTATTGGTGGGGCTGAGAAGGGGCTGCAAAGAGATCGTGAGGGCCAGCATCAACCTTGATTCCAGGCTACTTCAGTACCTAAGCCCCACGTGGGGAGTGGTCTCTTCGGAGCTTGGCTCCGATGAGGGTAAGGGATAGGTCGCTGTTAGGTGCGAGCAGAGACACAGAGCCCCGGTATTGGTGGGGCTGAGACGGGGCTGCCCTTCAGTGCCTGAGCCCCATGTTGAGGGTGGCCTCTTCGGAGCTTGGCTCCGATGAGGGTAAGGGATATGTCGAGGATAAGGTGGAGAACAGAGACAGAGCCCCGGTTTTGGTGGGGCTACCAAGGGAAGGTGAGGGCCAGCATCAAGCTGGATTCCTGCTTACCTTAGTGCCAAGCTCCACGTGGAGGGTGGCCGCTTCGGAGCTTGGCCCTGATGAGGGTCGGGGCTCGGTTGAGGTTAGGTGGGAGAACAGGCACAGAGCCCCGGTGTTGGTGGGGCTGAGAAGGGGCTGCCAAGGGACCGTGAGGGCCAGCATCAGCCTTGGTTCCTGGCTACTTCAGTGCCTAGCTCCATGTGGCCGGTGGCCACTTCGGAGCTTGGCCCTGATGAGGGTAAGGGATATGTCAAGGATAAGGTGGAGAACAGAGACAGAGCCCCGGTTTTGGTGGGGCTACCAAGGGAAGGTGAGGGCTAGCATCTTGCTGGATTTATGGTTACCTTAGTGCCAAGCTCCACGTGGAGGGTGGCCGCTTCGGAGCTTGGCCCTGATGAGGGTCAGGGCTCGGTTGAGGTTAGGAGGGAGAACAGACACAGAGCCCCGGTGTTGGTGGGGCCGAGAAGGGGCTACCAAGGGAAGGTGAGGGCTAAAATCAAGCTGGATTTCTGGTTAGCTTAGTGCCAAGCTCCACGTGGAGGGTGGCCGCTTCGGAGCTTGGCCCTGATGAGGGTCAAGGCTCGGTTGAGGTTAGGTGGGAGAACAGGCACAGAGCCCCGGTGTTGGTGGGGCTGAGAAGGGGCTGCCAAGGGACCGTGAGGGCCAGCATCAGCCTTGGTTTCTGGCTACTTCAGTGCCTAGCTCCATGTGGCCGGTGGCCACTTCGGAGCTTGGCCCTGATGAGGGTCTCGGCTAGGTTGAGGTTAGGAGGGAGAACAGGCACAGAGCCCCGGTGTTGGTGGGCTTGCCTAGGGACTGCAAATGGAAGGTGAGGCCCAGCACCACCCTTGATTCCTGGCTATCTCAGTGCCAAGCCCCATGTGGAGTGTGGCCGCTGCGGCGCTTTGCCCTGATGAGGGTAAGGGATCTGTCGAGGCTAAGTGGGAGAACAGATACAGAGCCCTGGTATTGGTGGGGCTGAGAAGGGGCTGCAAAGAGATCGTGAGGGCCAGCATCAACCTTGATTCCAGGCTACTTCAGTACCTAAGCCCCACGTGGGGAGTGGTCGCTTCGGAGCTTGGCTCCGATAAGGGTAAGGGATAGGTCGCTGTTAGGTGCGAGCAGAGACACAGAGCCCCGGTATTGGTGGGGCTGAGACGGGGCTGCCCTTCAGTGACCGAGCCCCATGTTGAGGGTGGCCTCTTCGGGGCTTGGCTCCGATGAGGGGAAGGGATATGTCGAGGATAAGGTGGAGAACAGAGACAGAGCCCCGGTTTTGGTGGGGCTACCAAGGGAAGGTGAGGGCTAAAATCAAGCTGGATTTCTGGTTACCTTAGTGCCAAGCTCCACGTGGAGGGTGGCCGCTTCGGAGCTTGGCCCTGATGAGGGTCAGGGCTCGGTTGAGGTTAGGTGGGAGAACAGGCACAGAGCCCCGGTGTTGGTGGGGCTGAGAAGGGGCTGCCAAGGGACCGTGAGGGCCAGCATCAGCCTTGGTTTCTGGCTACTTCAGTGCCTAGCTCCATGTGGTGGTTGGCCACTTCGGAGCTTGGCCCTGATGAGGGTCTCGGCTAGGTTGAGGTTAGGAGGGAGGACAGGCACAGAGCCCCGGTGTTGGTGGGGCTGAGAAGGGGCTGCCAAGAGATCGTGAGGGCCAGCATCAACCTTGATTCCAGGCTACTTCCGTACCTAAGCCCCACGTGGGGAGTGGTCGCTTCGGAGCTTGTCTCCGAAGAGGGTAAGGGATATGTCGAGGATAAGGTGGAGAACAGAGACAGAGCCCCGTTTTTGGTGGGGCTACCAAGGGAAGGTGAGGGCTAGCATCAAGCTGGATTTCTGGTTATCTTAGTGCCAAGCTCCACGTGGAGAGTGGCCGCTTCAGAGCTTGGCCCTGATGAGGGTCAGGGCTCGGTTGAGGTTAGGTGGGAGAACAGGCACAGAGCCCCGGTGTTGGTGGGGCTGAGAAGGGGCTGCCAAGGGACCGTGAGGGCCAGCATCAGCCTTGGTTCCTGGCTACTTCAGTGCCTAGCTCCATGTGGCCGGTGGCCACTTTGGAGCTTGGCCCTGATGAGGGTCTCGGCTAGGTTGAGGTTAGGAGGGAGAACAGGCACAGAGCCCCGGTGTTGGTGGGCTTGCCTAGGGACTGCAAATGGAAGGTGTGGCCCAGCACCACCCTTGATTCCTGGCTATCTCAGTGCCAAGCCCCATGTGGAGTGTGGCCGCTGCGGCGCTTTGCCCTGATGAGGGTAAGGGATCTGTCGAGGCTAAGTGGGAGAACAGCTACAGAGCCCCGGTATTGGTGGGGCTGAGAAGGGGCTGCAAAGAGATCGTGAGGGCCAGCATCAACCTTGATTCCAGGCTACTTCAGTACCTAAGCCCCACGTGGGGAGTGGTCTCTTCGGAGCTTGGCTCCGATGAGGGTAAGGGATAGGTCGCTGTTAGGTGCGAGCAGAGACACAGAGCCCCGGTATTGGTGGGGCTGAGACGGGGCTGCCCTTCAGTGCCTGAGCCCCATGTTGAGGGTGGCCTCTTCGGAGCTTGGCTCCGATGAGGGTAAGGGATAGGTCGCTCTTAGGTGCGAGCACAGACACAGAGTCCCGGTATTGGTGGGGCCGACAAGAGACCGTGAGGTCCAGCATAAACATTTGTTCCTGGCTACTTCAGTGCCAAGACCCATGGGGAGGGTGGCCGTTTCGGAGGTGGCCCTGATGAGGGTCAGGGCTAGATTGATGTTAGGCAGGAGAACAGACAGAGAGCCACGGTATTGGTGGGGTGCCAAGGAAGGTGAGGGCCAGCATCAACCTTGATTCTTGGCTACCTCATTGCCAAGATCCACGTGGAGAGTGGTCGCTTCGGAGCTTGGCTCCGATGAGGGTCAGGGATAGGTCGATGTTAGGTGCGAGCAGAGACACAGAGCCCCGGTGTTGGTGGGCTTGAGAAGGAGCTGCCAAGAGCCCGTGAGGGCCAGCCTCAGCCTTGCTTCCTGCCTACTTCAGTGCCAAGCCCCATGTGGTCGGTGGCCACTTCGGAGCTTGGCCCTGATGAGGGTCAGGGCTAGGTTGAGGTTGGGTGGGAGAACAGGCACAGAGCCACGGTGTTGGTGGGGCTGCCTAGGGATTACAAATGGAAGGTGAGGGCCACCATCAGCCTTGGTTCCTGGCTATCTCAGTGCCTGAGCCCCATGTGGAGGGTGGCCTCTTCGGAGCTTGGCTCCAATGAGGGTAAGGGATATGTCGAGGATAAGGTGGAGAACAGAGACAGAGCCCCGGTTTTGGTGGGGCTACCAAGGGAAGGTGGGGGCCAGCATAAAGATGCATTTCTGGTTACCTTAGTGCCAAGCTCCACGTGGAGGGTGGCCGCTTCGGAGCTTGGCCCTGATGAGGGTCTGGGCTAGGTTGAGGTAAGGTCGAAGAACAGAGACAGAGCCCCGGCATTGGTGCGGCTGAGAAGGGGCTGCGAAGTGATCGTGAGAGCCAGCATCAACCTTGTTTCCTGGCTACTTTAGTGCCAAGCTCCATGTGGAGGGTGGCCGCTTCGGAGGTGGCCCTGGTGAGGGTCAGGGATATGTCGAGGATAAGTGGGAGAACAGCGACAGAGCCCCGGTGTTGGTGGGGCTGAGAAGGGGCTGCCAAGGGACCGTGAGGGCCAGCATCCGCCTTGGTTCCTAGCTACTTCAGTGCCTAGCTCCATGTGGTGGTTGGCCACTTCGGAGCTTGGCCCTGATGAGGGTAAGGGATAGGTCGCTGTTAGGTGCGAGCAGAGGTACAGTGCCACGGTGTTGATGGGGCTGAGAAGTGGCTGCCAAGAGATCGTGAGGGCCAGCATCGTCCTTGATTCCTGGCTATTTCTGTGCCTGAGCCGGAGGAGGTGGGTGGCCGTTTTGGAGCTTGCCTCTGAGGAGGATAAGGGATAGTTTGAGGTTCTGCGTAGATAACGAGATCCTTCTGCATTAGTTAACGCCACCCACCACATGGACCCACCACCCCTCTCCCTTATTCTCAAACCTAAATATCAACCTTTGCCTTACCATCTCTCGAGCCCATTTCGTAAACGGCTTCCCAGCAGAGGGCGCTCCAACACAGAAAGAACCAGGATGGAAAGCTGTTTCTGGCTCTTGCCTTTCGTGGCAGCCCTTTCCGAGGGAGCTGCTCTCGCTCTACCACCCAACCAGCAACCTTACCACAGCCCAACTGCAAAGCAGTCGATCCCCTCTTCGGGCTCCCATAAACTAACAGGCAGGACTGAAAGATGTTGGTGGCTCTCACCTTCCCTTGAGAGACCCTTCTCAGCTGCCCAACACCCAGCCAGCTCCAGCACCCCAAATGTGCCATATCCACCACACCTAGCACTCCTTGCTACACAATGGTGGTGCCTAGTGCTAGGCATGTTCCGTTGCTGAGTCGTGGGTTGTTGGGCACTGCGGGGACTGGCTTCTTGTCATGCCCTGGTGCTGGGGCTGCTGGGTGCTGTGTGCTGGGCTCCAGGGCTGCTGGGCATGTCGAGGTGCTGTGCATTGGTGGTGCGTGTGCTGGGTTGTGTGCATGTGTGGGAATCAGTGCTGGGCCATGGGAGTGCTGGGCCCTGGCAGTGCTGGGTGGAGGGTATGATGGGTGCATGTGTTGGTTTAACCCCAGCCTGCAAATAAACCCCACGCAGCCACTAGCTCACCTCCCCCCCCCACCCCGTGGGATTGGGGAGAGAATCGGGAGGGCACAAGTAGGAAAGCTCCCGGGTTGAGATAAAAACAGTTTAATGATTGAAATAAAATGAAGTAGAACAGTAATAATAACAATGAGAACAACAACAACAACAGACGATACGAAGCAGGCAATGCACAATGCAACTGCTCACCGCTGCCGACCGTGTGTCGTGAACAGGGCGGTGGAGAGCCCCCCCCCCGCCCCCTCCCATTTTTTATACTGAGCAGGATGTCACATGCTATAGAATACCCCATTGGCCAGCTAGGTCAACTACCCCGGCTGTACTCCCCCCCCCCCGCCCCCCCACCCCCCCCCGAGCTTCCTGTGGGAGGCCGAAAAGAGAGAACAAAAGTCTCCCGGTGCAAGCACTGCCCAGCAACAGTCAAAGCATTAAGGGGCCATCAACGCTCCTCTCACACCAAACCCAAAAGCCAGCACACCCCCCAAGCTACTGGGAAGAAAGTTAACTCTGTCCCAGCCGGAAGCAGGACAGTGCTGAGTGCTGTGTATGTCCGGGTGCTGGGCATGTCTGGGTGTGGGGTACTGCGCACTGGGGGTGCTGGGTGTGAGACGTGTGGGGGTGCTGGATGGTGGGTGTTTGGTGTGCTGAGTACAGAGCACTGGGGATGGTGGCTGCTGAGCGCTGTGGGTACTATGCGTAAGCGGGTGCAGGGTATCTCTTGCTGCTGGGTGCTGGGGCTACTGGGTGCTGGGGATATTGTGTGCTGGGCACAGGCGTGCTTGGTGCTGGGCATGTCCAGGTGCTTGGCATGACCGGGTGCTGGGCGCTGGGGATGCTGGTTGCTGCGGTGCTGGCTGCTGGGCACTGGGGGTGCTGGCTGCTGAGCGCTGCGGGTGCTGGGCATTCCGGGTGCTATGTGCTGATCACTGGAGATGTTGGGGGCTGGTTTGCTGGGATCTGGGCAGCGGTGTGTTGAGTGCTGGGCATGTTTGGGTGCTGGGCATTTCTGGGTGCTGCATACTGGGCGCTGGCGGTGTGGGGTGGTGGGGGTGCTGTGTGCTGGGCATGTCCGGGAGGTGGGTGTTGGGCAGTGGGAGTGTTGGGTGCTAGGTACTGGGGTGCTGGGCCCGGTATTGCTAGGTACTCTGCATAACTGAGTGCAGGGTATGTCTTGGTGCTGGATGCCTGGTGCTGGAGGTACTGGGTGCTGGGTTGTGGGCATATGCGGTGCTTCATGCTGGGCATATGCGGTGCTGGGTGGCTGTGCTGGGGTTGCTGGGTGCTGTGCTCTGGGGATGCTGGATTCCTGGCATGTGCGTGGGCTGTGTGCTGGGCCCTGGTTGTGCCGGGTATGTGTGGGTGCTGGGTGTTGGGCAGTGTGGGTGCTGTGTGGTGGGCCCTGGACACGACCGGGTGCAGGGTGCTGAGCACCGGGGTGTTGGGTGCTTGGCAGGACTGGGTGCTGAGTGCTAGGCACTGGGGTTGATGGCTGCTGGGAGCTAGAGGTGCTGGCTGTGGGCATTTCCAGTTGCTGGTCATGACCGGGTGCTGGGTCTTGTGGGTGCTGGGTGTGCCCGGTGCTGGGCATGTCCGGATGCTGTGTGCTCGGCACTTGTTGTTCTGGGTGGTGGGCAGTAAGGGTGCTGGGCGCTGGGGATGCTGGGCAATGCGGTGCTGGGCAGTGGGGCTGCTGGGTGCTGGGCATGTCCAGGGGCTGTGTGTTGGTGGTGGGTGTGCTAGGTTGTGCGCATGTCCAAGAATGAGTGCTGGGCCCTGGGGGTGCTGGGTGGAGGGTATGATGGGTGCATGTCGTGGTTTAACCCCAGCCTGCAAAAAAACCCCACGCAGCCGCTGGCTCTCCCCCCCCCACCCCACCCCGTGGGATGGGGGAGAGAATCGGGAGGGCACAAGTAGGAAAACTCCCGGGTTGAGATAAAAACAGTTTAATGGTTGAAATAAAACGAAGTAGAACAGTAATAATAACAATGAGAACAACAACAACAACAGACGATACAAAGCAGGCAATGCACAATGCAACTGTTCACCGCTGCCGACCGCGTGTCATGGACTGGGGCGGGGGGGGGGGGAGAGTCGTTTCCCTCCCCCTCCCCCTCCCATTTTTTATACTGAGCAGGATGTCACATGCTATAGAATACCCCATTGGCCAGCTAGGTCAACTACCCCGGCTGTGCTCCCCCCCCCCCCGCCACCCCCCACCCCCCCCCGAGCTTCCTGTGGGAGGCCGAAAAGAGAGAACAAAAGTCTCCCGGTGCAAGCACCGCCCAGCAACAGCCAAAGCATTAAGGGGCCATCAACGCTCCTCTCACACCAAACCCAAAAGCCAGCACACCCCCCAAGCTACTGGGAAGAAAGTTAACTCTGTCCCAGCCGGAAGCAGGACAGTGCTGAGTGCTGTGTATGTCCGGGTGCTGGGCATGTCTGGGTGTGGGGTACTGCGCACTGGGGGTGCTGGGTGTGAGACGTGTGGGGGTGCTGGATGGTGGGTGTTTGGTGTGCTGAGTACAGAGCACTGGGGATGGTGGCTGCTGAGCGCTGTGGGTACTATGCGTAAGCGGGTGCAGGGTATCTCTTGCTGCTGGGTGCTGGGGCTACTGGGTGCTGGGGATATTGTGTGCTGGGCACAGGCGTGCTTGGTGCTGGGCATGTCCAGGTGCTTGGCATGACCGGGTGCTGGGCGCTGGGGATGCTGGTTGCTGCGGTGCTGGCTGCTGGGCACTGGGGGTGCTGGCTGCTGAGCGCTGCGGGTGCTGGGCATTCCGGGTGCTATGTGCTGATCACTGGAGATGTTGGGGGCTGGTTTGCTGGGATCTGGGCAGCGGTGTGTTGAGTGCTGGGCATGTTTGGGTGCTGGGCATTTCTGGGTGCTGCATACTGGGCGCTGGCGGTGTGGGGTGGTGGGGGTGCTGTGTGCTGGGCATGTCCGGGAGGTGGGTGTTGGGCAGTGGGAGTGTTGGGTGCTAGGTACTGGGGTGCTGGGCCCGGTATTGCTAGGTACTCTGCATAACTGAGTGCAGGGTATGTCTTGGTGCTGGATGCCTGGTGCTGGAGGTACTGGGTGCTGGGTTGTGGGCATATGCGGTGCTTCATGCTGGGCATATGCGGTGCTGGGTGGCTGTGCTGGGGTTGCTGGGTGCTGTGCTCTGGGGATGCTGGATTCCTGGCATGTGCGTGGGCTGTGTGCTGGGCCCTGGTTGTGCCGGGTATGTGTGGGTGCTGGGTGTTGGGCAGTGTGGGTGCTGTGTGGTGGGCCCTGGACACGACTGGGTGCAGGGTGCTGAGCACCGGGGTGTTGGGTGCTTGGCAGGACTGGGTGCTGAGTGCTAGGCACTGGGGTTGATGGCTGCTGGGAGCTAGAGGTGCTGGCTGTGGGCATTTCCAGTTGCTGGTCATGACCGGGTGCTGGGTCTTGTGGGTGCTGGGTGTGCCCGGTGCTGGGCATGTCCGGATGCTGTGTGCTCGGCACTTGTTGTTCTGGGTGGTGGACAGTGAGGGTGCTGGGCGCTGGGGATGCTGGGCAATGCGGTGCTAGGCAGTGGGGCTGCTGGGTGCTGGGCATGTCCAGGGGCTGTGTGTTGGCGGTGGGTGTGCTAGGTTGTGCGCATGTCTGGGAATGAGTGCTGGGCCCTGGGGGTGCTGGGTGGAGGGTACGATGGGTGCATGTCGTGGTTTAACCCCAGCCTGCAAAAAAACCCCACGCAGTCGCTGGCTCTCCCCCCCCCACACCCCGTGGGATGGGGGAGAGAATCGGGAGGGCACAAGTAGGAAAACTCCCGGGTTGAGATAAAAACAGTTTAATGGTTGAAATAAAATGAAGTAGAACAGTAATAATAACAATGAGAACAACAACAACAACAGACGATACAAAGCAGGCAATGCACAATGCAACTGCTCACCGCTGCCGACCGCGTGTCATGGACTGGGGCGGGGGGGGGGCGGGGAGAGTCGTTTCCCTCCCCCGCCCCCTCCCATTTTTTATACTGAGCAGGATGTCACATGCTATGGAATACCCCATTGGCCAGCTAGGTCAACTACCCCGGCTGTACTCCCCCCCCCCCCCGCCACCCCCCACCCCCCCCCGAGCTTCCTGTGGGAGGCCGAAAAGAGAGAACAAAAGTCTCCCGGTGCAAGCACCGCCCAGCAACAGCCAAAGCATTAAGGGGCCATCAACGCTCCTCTCACACCAAACCCAAAAGCCAGCACACCCCCCAAGCTACTGGGAAGAAAGTTAACTCTGTCCCAGCCGGAAGCAGGACAGTGCTGAGTGCTGTGTATGTCCGGGTGCTGGGCATGTCTGGGTGTGGGGTACTGGGCACTGGGGGTGCTGGGTGTGAGACGTGTGGGGGTGCTGGATGGTGGGTGTTTGGTGTGCTGAGTACAGAGCACTGGGGGTCATGGGTGTGAGACGTGTGGGGGTGATGGATGGTGGGTGTTGGGTATGCTGGTTGCTGGGCACTGGGGATGCTGAGTGTGAGACGTGTGGGCGTGCTGGATGGTAGGTGTTTGGTGTGCTGAGTACAGAGCACTGGGGGTGGTGGATGCTGAGCGCTGCGGGTGCTGGGTGCTGGGCATGTCCGGGTGCTATGTGCTGATCACTGGAGATGTTGGGGGCTGGTTTGCTGGGATCTGGGCAGTGGTGTGTTGAGTGCTGGGCATGTTTGGGTGCTGGCCATGTCTGGGTGCTGGGTACTGGGCGCTGGCTGTGTGGGGCAGTGGGGGTGCTGTGTGCTGGGCACGTCCGGGAGGTGGGTGTTGGGCAGTGGGAGTGTTGGGTGCTAGGTACTGGGGTGCTGGGCCCGGTATTGCTAGGTACTCTGCATAACTGAGTGCAGGGTATGTCTTGGTGCTGGATGCTGGGTACTGGAGGTACCGGGTGCTGGGTGTTGGGCATATGCGGTGCTAGGTGCTGGGCATATGCGGTGCTGGGTGGCTGTGCTGGGGTTGCTGGGTGCTGTGCTGTGAGGGTGCTGGATTCCTGACATGTGCGTATGCTGTGTGCTGGGCCCTGGTTGTGCCGGGTATGTGTGAGTGCTGGGTGTTGGGCAGTGTGGGTGCTGTGTGGCGGGGCCTGGGCATGTCTGGGCGCTGGGCGGTCGGGATGCTGGGCGGTGGGCAGCAGAGAAGCTGCCTGCTGGGCATGTCTGAGTGCTGGGCATGTGTGGGTGCTGGGTACTGGGCAGTGGGGGTGGTGGGCGGTGCTGGTGCTGTGTGCTGGGCATGTCTGGGTGCTGGGCATGTGTGGGTGCTGGGTACTGGGCAGTGGGGGTGGTGGCGGTGGTGGTGCTGTGTGCTGGGCATGTTGGGCTGCTGGGTTTTGGGCGGTGGGCGTGCTGGGTGTGTGCGTGTGTTGGTTTCTGGGCGCTGGGGGTGCTGGGTGTTGTGCACTGGGGTTGCTGGGTGCTGGGCATGTCCGGGTGGCGGGCACGGCTGGGTGCTGGGCCCTGAGGTTGCTGCGTGCTGGGCACTGGGCTTGCTGGTGCTGCTGGTGCGAGTGCTGGGGGCTAGGTGTTGTCCGAAAAGCGGATTCGTGCCCGGCGTGGAAGGAACCAATTCCACACGCTCAGGAGAGAGATTGTTTTATTCAGGCCTGGGTGCTCGGTGGACTTGCCACAAATGAAGCACACCAGGTCTAATCACCTTTCTGTTTGTATCCATGCTTCTCATACATATTTTCAGTTTCTCTTTTACATATTCCTTAAATTTCCGAGAACCGATTATAATATTACATCATCCTAGACACATGCGCACTAAAACCCTTAGGGTCTCCTTGAGGGTCTCGGGTGGTCTGTGGTGGTCGGCGGGGTCGTGAACTCTTTGTGAACCTGTTCCTTTCTTTCCTTATAAGGTCGAGGTTTGTCTCCGAGCCACGTCTGGACTACCTTTGTTTACGGTTCTCGTTTCCAAGGTTACTCTTCACTAGAGTCTAACACTGCTTCCAGGAGACACGATTTAGACTACAATTCTACACACTTGCAAACACCACACCTGCTAGTTCCCTAACTTCTAAGCCACAAGTCTTCATTGTGTAGAATTACAGAAGCGAGCCGAGGTACTGGGGCTACTGGTTGCTGGGCCCTGGGAGTGCTGGATACCATGCATAATTGGGTGCAGGGTATGTCTTGCTGGTGGATGCTGGGCACTGGGGCTGCTGGGCATGTCTCGATGCTGTGTGTTGGCGGTGGGTGTGCTGGGTTGTGCGCATGTCCGGGAATTCGTGCTGGGCCCTGGGAGTGCTGGGTGCGGGGAGCTAGGGGTGCTGGCTGTGGGCATTTCCAGGTACTGGTCATGACCAGTGCTGGTTGTTGGGTCTTGTGGGTGCTGGGCGTGTGCAGGTGCTGGGCACGTCCGGATGCTGTGTGCTCGGCACTTGGGGTTCTGGGTGGTGGGCAGTGAGGGTGCACACCAAACACCCACCATCCAGCACGCCCACAAGTCTCACACCCAGCACCCGCAGTGGCAGGAACCAGCATACCCAACACCCAGCTTCCAGCACACCCACTGCCCAGGACCTGCATACGCTGCATTGAACCCAGCACCCCCAGCACCCGGTAACCGATAGCCCCAGCGCCCAGCACGCCAGGGTCCAGCAACCAACACACGCACACGCCCAGCACCCAGCACCCCCACCGCCCAAAACCCAGCACCCCGACGTGCCCAGCACACAGCAGCCCCAGGTACCACCACCCCCAGCGCCAAGCACCCAGCACCACCATTGCTCAGCACCTGGACATGCCCAGCACCTAGCACCACCCTCCCCCAGTGCCCAACACCCAGCACCCACACATACCCAGCACAACCAGGGCCCAGCACACAGTACACGCACATGCCAGGAATCCAGCACCCTCACAGCACAGCACCCAGCAACCCCAGCACAGCCACCCAGCACCGGATATGCCCAACACCCAGCACTGCATATGCCCAGCACCCGGTACCTCCAGCACCAAGCATCCAGCACCAAGACATACCCTGCACTCAGTTATGTATAGTAGCCAGCAATGCCAAGGCCCAGCACCCCCAGTACCTAGCACCCAGCACTCCCACTGCCCAGCACCCAGCACTCCGACATGCCCAGCACACAGCACCCGCACCGCCCCGCACTGCCAGTTCCCAGTACCCAGCACCCAGACATGCCCAGCACCCAGACAAACATGCCCAGCGCCCAACACACCAGAACACAGCAAACCAGCCCCCAAGAACCCCAGTGATCAGCACATAGCACCTGGACATGCCCAGCACCTGCAGCACTCAGCACCCCAAACACCCACCATACAACACCCCCACAGGTCTCACACACTTCCGCCCAGTGCCCGGAAACCAGCATACCCAACACTCAGCATCCAGCACCCCCACCCCCCAGCACCCAGTGCCCAGCATGCTGCACTTAGACATGGCCAGCACCCGGACATGCTCAGCACCCAGCAACACAGGGGCACAGAACCCAGCAGCCCCAGCGCCCAGAAACCAACCACCCCAGCGTCCAGCACCCAGTACACCCAGGGCCCGGCAACCAACACCCGCACATGCCCAGCACCCCCACCACCCAGCACAGGGACATGCCCAGCACCCAGCACACCCAAAGACCATCACCCCCAGCGCCAAGCACCCAGCACCGCCATTGCCTAGCACCCGGACATGCCCAGCACCCAGCACCACCACCGCCCACCACTGCCAGCGCACAGTACCCAGCACCCGGACATGCCCAGCACTCAGACATGCCTAGCAGGCAGCTTCCCTGCTCCCCATCGCCCAGAACCTCCAGTGCCCATCACCCAGCACCCAGACATGCCCAGCGCCCACCACACAGCACCCACACTGCCCAACACCCACACATACCCAGCACAACCAGGGAAGAGCACACAGCACACGCACGTGCCAAGAAACAAGCACCCCCAGAGCACAGAACCCAGCAACTCCAGAGCACAGGCCCAGCACCGGATATGCCCAGCACCCAGTACCTCCAGCACCAAGAGATACCCTGCACTCAGTTATGCATAGTACCCAGCAACACCAGGGCCCCGCAACCGCACCAGCCAGCACCCAGCAACCCGAGTGCCCAGCCCCCATCAACCTCAGGGCCCAGCCCCCAGCACCCGCACATTCCCAGCACCCAGCAACCCCACTGCCCAACCCACCCCCCGGACATGCCCAGCACACAGCACCCCCAGGGACCACCACCCCCAGCGCCCAGTACCCAGCACCTGGACATGCCCAGCACCCAAACATGCCCAGCATGCTACACACCAGAACACAGCAAACCAGCCCCCAACATCCCCAGTGATCAGCACGTAGCACCCGGACATGCCCAGCACCCAGCACGCCCAGCGCCCTGCACCCAGTACACCAAACACCCACCACCATACAGGTCTCGCAGCCAGCACCTCCCCAGTGCCCAGAAACCAGCATACCCAACACCCCCACAGCCCAAGAACCCGTTTACCCAGCATCCAGACATGCCCAGCACTCGGACATACACAGCACCCCCAGGGCCCAGCACTAACTCCTGGACAGGCACACAACCCAGCACCCCAACCGCCAACAAACAGCACCTGGACATGCCCACCACTCAGCAGCCCCAGTGCCCAGCACCCAGCACCGCAACAGCCAGCATCCCCAGTGTCCAGCACCCTCACCGCCGACCACCCAGAACCCCAAGTGTCGAGCACACAGCATCCGCACATGCCCAGCACCTGGAGACGCCCAGCACCTGGTCATGTCCAGCAACTGAAATGCCCAAAGCCAGCACCCCTAGCTCCCAGCAGCCAGTA
This sequence comes from Calonectris borealis, assembly GCF_964195595.1. Classification (NCBI taxonomy): domain Eukaryota; kingdom Metazoa; phylum Chordata; class Aves; order Procellariiformes; family Procellariidae; genus Calonectris; species Calonectris borealis. The sequence continues at coordinate 1,094,718 of NW_027441463.1, forward strand.
CCCCCAGTGCCCAGCATCAGTCATGCCAAGGACGAGGACATGCCCAGCACCCAACACCCCAGTGGCCAACACCCAATACCCCCAGCACCCAGCAGCAAGACATACCCTGCACCCGCTTATGCATAGTACCCAGCACTCCCAGGGCCCAGCAACCAGCACCCACAGGACTTAGCACCCAGCAACCCCAGTGCCCAGCACCCAATACCCCCAGCTCCCAGTAGCCCCAGAACCCACCATCCAGCAGCAAGACATACCCTGCACCCGCTTATGCATAGTACCCAGCACTCCCAGCCCCCAGCAGTCGCGCCGCCCAGCACCCAGCAACCCCAGTGCCCAGCACCCACTAACCCCAGTGCCCAGCGTCCCCAGCGCACAGCATCCGGCATATGGACATACCCAGCACACGGACATACCCACTAGCCAGCACCCCTAGTGCCCAGCACCCAAAACTCCCTCCATCCATCACCCAGACATGCCCAGTGCTCAGCGCCCCCAACAGCCAGGATCAGAAAATGCCCAGCAACAAGCACTCCCATGCCTACCACCGCCAGTGCCCAATAACCAGCACACAGACAATGCCCACCAGCCAGCATCCAGAACCCAGCGCCAAGCACTCAGTACACAGGCATGCCCAGCACCCTGATATGCATAGTCCCCAGCACCCCCACTGCCCAGCAGTCCCAGTGCCCCGGACCCATCACTTGGACATGCTCAGCACCCAGAGATGTCCAGCACCCCGCATGCCCAGTGCCTAGAACCCAGTACCCCCAATGACCAGCACCCAGCGCAGCCAGCGCCCAGCACTGCCTGTAGCCCGCATCCACCACCCAGGCACGATCATCGCCTGCCCATTCCCAGCACCAAATCCTCCCAGTGCCCAGCACAGGGACATGGCGAGCACCCAGATATGCCCAACACCCAGCAACCGCAGCACCCAGACCTGTCCAGAACCCACTCCACTCAGGGCCTAGCACACAGTACCCCCACGACCCAGCACCGACACATGCCCAGCACCAAGCACTGCCAAAGATCCCAAGGGGTGCTAGGTGTGCTGGATGTTGCGCATTTGCGGTGCTGGAGATGGCTGGGTGCTGGGCAGCTGAGAAGGGGCTGTAAAGGGAAGGTGAGCACTGCGGACATATTTCAGTCATGGCAAAACGTGTGTGGGAGCTCGACGGGGCGCTTGTCTGCTTTGCAGTTGGGCTGCGGCAAGGTTGACGGTTGAGTGCTACGGCAAGCGCCTAGCCCCGGTGGTGGTGGGGACCTCAAAGGGCTGCCGGGGCAGGCGAGTGCAACGAACACAGGTTCCCTCTGTGTTGGAGCGCCATCTGGTGGGTAGACGTTTCAGAGCCTGGCTCTGCTGAAGGTAAGATGTAGGTTGATGTTTAGGTGGGAGACCAAAGAGAAGGGGGCAGGGGTTGGTGGGGCTGAGGAGGGGCTGACAAGAGATCGTGAGGGCCAGCATCAGCCTTCATTCCTGGCCACGTCTGCCCCAGAGCCCCATGTGGTGGGTGGCCGCTTCGGAGCTTGGCCCTGATGAGGAGAAGGGATATGTCGAGGATAACTGGGGGAACAGACACAGAGCGCCGGTATTGGTGGGGCTGCCTAGGGACTGCAAACGGAAGGCGAGGTCCGGCATCAGCCTTGATTCCTGGCTATCTCAATGCCAAGCCCCATGTGGAGTGTGGCCGCTTCGAAGCTTTGCCCTGATGAGGGTCAGGGCTAGGTTGAGGTTAGGTGGGAGAACAGGCACAGAAACACGGTGTTGGTGGGGGTGAGAAGGAGCTGCCAAGAGATCGTGAGGGCCAGCATCAACCTTGGTTCTAGGCTACTTCAGTACCTAAGCCCCACATGGGGAGTGGTCGCTTCGGAGCTTGGCTCCGATGAGGGTCAGGGATAGGTCGATGTTACGTGAAGCAGAGACACAGAGCCCCGGTGTTGGTGGGCCTGAGAAGGAGCTGCCAAGAGCCCGTGAGGGCCAGCATCAGCCTTGGTTCCTGGCTACTTCAGTGCCAAGCCCCATGTGGACGGTGGTCACTTCGGAGCTTGGGCCTGATGAGGGTCAGGGCTAGGTTGACGTTAAGTGGGAGAACAGGCACAGAGCCCCGGTGTTGGTGGGGCTGCCTAGGGACTGCAAATGGAAGGTGAGGGCCACCATCAACCTTCGTTCCTGGCTACTTCAGTGCCTGAGGCCTATGTCGAGGGTGGCCTCTTCGGAGCGTGGCCGTGAGGGCCAGCATCAGCCCTGGTTCCTGGCTATTTCAGTGCCTAGCTCCATGTGGCCGGTGGCCACTTCGGAGCTTGGCCCCGATGAGGGTAAGGGATATGTCGAGGATAAGGTGGAGAACAGAGACAGAGCCCCGGTTTTCGTGGGGCTACCAAAGGAAGGTGAAGGCTAGCATCAAGCTGGATTTCTGGTTACCTTAGTGCCAAGCTCCACGTGGAGGGTGGCCGCTTCGGAGCTTGGCCCTGATGAGGGTCAGGGCCAGGTTGAGGTTAGGTGGGAGAACAGGCACAGAGCCCCGGTGTTGGTGGGGCTGAGAAGGGGCTGCCAAGGGATCGTGAGGGCCAGCATCAGCCTTGGTTCCTGGCTACTTCAGTGCCTAGCTCCATGTGGCCGGTGGCCACTTCGGAGCTTGGCCCTGATGAGGGTCTCGGCTAGGTTGAGGTTAGGAGGGAGAACAGGCACAGAGCCCCGGTGTTGGTGGGCTTGCCTAGGGACTGCAAATGGAAGGTGAGGGCCAGCACCACCCTTGATTCCTGGCTATCTCAGTGCCAAGCCCCATGTGGAGTGTGGCCGCTGCGGCGCTTTGCCCTGATGAGGGTAAGGGATCTGTCGAGGCTAAGTGGGAGAACAGCTACGGAGCCCCGGTATTGGTGGGGCTGAGAAGGGGCTGCAAAGAGATCGTGAGGGCCAGCATCAACCTTGATTCCAGGCTACTTCAGTACCTAAGCCCCACGTGGGGAGTGGTCTCTTCGGAGCTTGGCTCCGATGAGGGTAAGGGATAGGTCGCTGTTAGGTGCGAGCAGAGACACAGAGCCCCGGTATTGGTGGGGCTGAGACGGGGCTGCCCTTCAGTGCCTGAGCCCCATGTTGAGGGTGGCCTCTTCGGAGCTTGGCTCCGATGAGGGTAAGGGATATGTCGAGGATAAGGTGGAGAACAGAGACAGAGCCCCGGTTTTGGTGGGGCTACCAAGGGAAGGTGGGGACCAGCATCAAGCTGGATTCCTGCTTACCTTAGTGCCAAGCTCCACGTGGAGGGTGGCCGCTTCGGAGCTTGGCCCTGATGAGGGTCAGGGCTCGGTTGAGGTTAGGAGCGAAAACAGGCACAGAGCCCCGGCGTTGGTGGGGCTGAGAAGGGGCTGCCAAGGGACCGTGAGGGCCAGCATCAGCCTTGGTTCCTGGCTACTTCAGTGCCTAGCTCCATGTGGCCGGTGGCCACTTCGGAGCTTGGCCCTGATGAGGGGAAGGGATATGTCGAGGATAAGGTGGAGAACAGAGACAGAGCCCCGGTTTTGGTGGGGCTACCAAGGGAAGGTGAGGGCTAGCATCTTGCTGGATTTCTGGTTACCTTAGTGCCAAGCTCCACGTGGAGGGTGGCCGCTTCGGAGCTTGGCCCTGATGAGTGTCAGGGCTAGGTTGAGGTTAGGTGGGAGAACAGGCACAGAGCCCCGGCGTTGGTGGGGCTGAGAAGGGGCTGCCAAGGGACCGTGAGGGCCAGCATCAGCCTTGGTTCCTGGCTACTTCAGTGCCTAGCTCCATGTGGCCGGTGGCCACTTCGGAGCTTGGCCCTGATGAGGGTAAGGGATATGTCGAGGATAAGGTGGAGAACAGAGACAGAGCCCCGGTTTTGGTGGGGCTACCAAGGGAAGGTGAGGGCTAGCATCTTGCTGGATTTCTGGTTACCTTAGTGCCAAGCTCCACGTGGAGGGTGGCCGCTTCGGAGCTTGGCCCTGATGAGGGTCAGGGCTCGGTTGAGGTTAGGAGGGAGAACAGTCACAGAGCCCCGGTGTTGGTGGGGCTGAGAAGGGGCTACCAAGGGAAGGTGAGGGCTAAAATCAAGCTGGATTTTTGGTTACCTTAGTGCCAAGCTCCACGTGGAGGGTGGCCGCTTCGGAGCTTGGCCCTGATGAGTGTCAGGGCTAGGTTGAGGTTAGGTGGGAGAACAGGCACAGAGCCCCGGCGTTGGTGGGGCTGAGAAGGGGCTGCCAAGGGACCGTGAGGGCCAGCATCAGCCTTGGTTCCTGGCTACTTCAGTGCCTAGCTCCATGTGGCCGGTGGCCACTTCGGAGCTTGGCCCTGATGAGGGTAAGGGATATGTCGACGATAAGGTGGAGAACAGAGACAGAGCCCCGGTTTTGGTGGGGCTACCAAGGGAAGGTGGGAGCCGGCATCAAGCTGGATTTCTGGTTACCTTAGTGCCAAGCTCCACGTGGAGGGTGGCCGCTTCGGAGCTTGGCCCTGATGAGGGTCAGGGCTCGGTTGAGGTTAGGTGGGAGAACAGGCACAGAGCCCCGGTGTTGGTGGGGCTGCCAAGGGACCGTGAGGGCCAGCATCAGCCTTGGTTCCTGGCTACTTCAGTGCCTAGCTCCATGTGGCCGGTGGCCACTTCGGAGCTTGGCCCTGATGAGGGTAAGGGATATGTCGAGGATAAGGTGGAGAACAGAGACAGAGCCCCGGTTTTGGTGGGGCTACCAAGGGAAGGTGAGGGCTAGCATCAAGCTGGATTTCTGGTTACCTTAGTGCCAAGCTCCACGTGGAGGGTGGCCGCTTCGGAGCTTGGCCCTGATGAGGGTCAGGGCTAGGTTGAGGTTAGGTGGGAGAACAGTCACAGAGCCCCGGCGTTGCTGGGGCTGAGAAGGGCCTGCCAAGGGATCGTGAGGGCCAGCATCAGCCTTGGTTCCTGGCTACTTCAGTGCCTAGCTCCATGTGGCCGGTGGCCACTTCGGAGCTTGGCCCTGATGAGGGTCTCGGCTTGGTTGAGGTTAGGAGGGAGAACAGGCACAGAGCCCCGGTGTTGGTGGGCTTGCCTAGGGACTGCAAATGGAAGGTGAGGGCCAGCACCACCCTTGATTCCTGGCTATCTCAGTGCCAAGCCCCATGTGGAGTGTGGCCGCTGCGGCGCTTTGCCCTGATGAGGGTAAGGGATCTGTCGAGGCTAAGTGGGAGAACAGCTACAGAGCCCCGGTATTGCTGGGGCTGAGAAGGGGCTGCAAAGAGATCGTGAGGGCCAGCATCAACCTTGATTCCAGGCTACTTCAGTACCTAAGCCCCACGTGGGGAGTGGTCGCTTCGGAGCTTGGCTCCGATGAGGGTAAGGGATAGGTCGCTGTTAGGTGCGAGCAGAGACACAGAGCCCCGGTATTGGTGGGGCTGAGACGGGGCTGCCCTTCAGTGCCTGAGCCCCATGTTGAGCGTGGCCTCTTCGGAGCTTGGCTCCGATGAGGGTAAGGGATATGTCGAGGATAAGGTGGAGAACAGAGACAGAGCCCCGGTTTTGGTGGGGCTACCAAGGGAAGGTGGGGACCAGCATCAAGCTGGATTCCTGCTTACCTTAGTGCCAAGCTCCACGTGGAGGGTGGCCGCTTCGGAGCTTGGCCCTGATGAGGGTCAGGGCTCGGTTGAGGTTAGGTGGGAGAACAGGCACAGAGCCCCGGTGTTGGTGGGGCTGAGAAGGGGCTGCCAAGGGACCGTGAGGGCCAGCATCAGCCTTGGTTCCTGGCTACTTCAGTGCCTAGCTCCATGTGGCCGGTGGCCACTTCGGAGCTTGGCCCTGATGAGGGTAAGGCATATGTCGAGGATAAGGTGGAGAACAGAGACAGAGCCCCGGTTTTGGTGGGGCTACCAAGGGAAGGTGAGGGCTAGCATCTTGCTGGATTTCTGGTTACCTTAGTGCCAAGCTCCACGTGGAGGGTGGCCACTTCGGAGCTTGGCCCTGATGAGGGTCAGGGCTAGGTTGAGGTTAGGAGGGAGAACAGTCACAGAGCCCCGGTGTTGGTGGGGCTGAGAAGGGGCTACCAAGGGAAGGTGAGGGCTAAAATCAAGCTGGATTTTTGGTTACCTTAGTGCCAAGCTCCACGTGGAGGGTGGCCGCTTCGGAGCTTGGCCCTGATGAGGGTCAGGGCTCGGTTGAGGTTAGGAGCGAAAACAGGCACAGAGCCCCGGCGTTGGTGGGGCTGAGAAGGGGCTGCCAAGGGACCGTGAGGGCCAGCATCAGCCTTGGTTCCTGGCTACTTCAGTGCCTAGCTCCATGTGGCCGGTGGCCACTTCGGAGCTTGGCCCTGATGAGGGGAAGGGATATGTCGAGGATAAGGTGGAGAACAGAGACAGAGCCCCGGTTTTGGTGGGGCTACCAAGGGAAGGTGAGGGCTAGCATCTTGCTGGATTTCTGGTTACCTTAGTGCCAAGCTCCACGTGGAGGGTGGCCGCTTCGGAGCTTGGCCCTGATGAGGGTCAGGGCTCGGTTGAGGTTAGGTGGGAGAACAGGCACAGAGCCCCGGTGTTGGTGGGGCTGAGAAGGGGCTGCCAAGGGACCGTGAGGGCTAAAATCAAGCTGGATTTTTGGTTACCTTAGTGCCAAGCTCCACGTGGAGGGTGGCCACTTCGGAGCTTGGCCCTGATGAGACTAAGGGATATGTCGAGGCTAAGTGGGAGAACAGCTACAGAGCCCCGGTATTGGTGGGGCTGAGAAGGGGCTGCAAAGAGATCGTAAGGGCCAGCATCAACCTTGATTCCAGGCTACTTCAGTACCTAAGCCCCACGTGGGGAGTGGTCTCTTCGGAGCTTGGCTCCGATGAGGGTAAGGGATAGGTCGCTGTTAGGTGCGAGCAGAGACACAGAGCCCCGGTATTAGTGGGGCTGAGACGGGGCTGCCCTTCAGTGCCTGAGCCCCATGTTGAGGGTGGCCTCTTCGGAGCTTGGCTCCGATGAGGGTAAGGGATATGTCGAGGATAAGGTGGAGAACAGAGACAGAGCCCCGGTTTTGGTGGGGCTACCAAGGGAAGGTGGGGGCCAGCATCATGCTGGATTTCTGGTTACCTTAGTGCCAAGCTCCACGTGGAGGGTGGCCGCTTCGGAGCTTGGCCCTGATGAGGGTCAGGGCTCGGTTGAGGTTAGGTGGGAGAACAGGCACAGAGCCCCGGTGTTGGTGGGGCTGCCAAGGGACCGTGAGGGCCAGCATCAGCCTTGGTTCCTGGCTACTTCAGTGCCTAGCTCCATGTGGCCGGTGGCCACTTCGGAGCTTGGCCCTGATGAGGGTAAGGCATATGTCGAGGATAAGGTGGAGAACAGAGACAGAGCCCCGGTTTTGGTGGGGCTACCAAGGGAAGGTGAGGGCTAGCATCAAGCTAGATTTCTGGTTACCTTAGTGCCAAGCTCCACGTGGAGGGTGGCCACTTCGGAGCTTGGCCCTGATGAGGGTCTCGGCTTGGTTGAGGTTAGGAGGGAGAACAGGCACAGAGCCCCGGTGTTGGTGGGCTTGCCTAGGGACTGCAAATGGAAAGTGAGGGCCAGCACCACCCTTGATTCCTGGCTATCTCAGTGCCAAGCCCCATGTGGAGTGTGGCCGCTTCGGCGCTTTGCCCTGATGAGGGTAAGGGATCTGTCGAGGCTAAGTGGGAGAACAGCTACAGAGCCCCGGTATTGGTGGGGCTGAGACGGGGCTGCCCTTCAGTGCCTGAGCCCCGTGTTGAGGGTGGCCTCTTCGGAGCTTGGCTCCGATGAGGGTAAGGGGTATGTCGAGGATAAGGTGGAGAACAGAGACAGAGCCCCGGTTTTGGTGGGGCTACCAAGGGAAGGTGGGGTCAGCATCAAGCTGGATTCCTGCTTACCTTAGTGCCAAGCTCCACGTGGAGGGTGGCCGCTTCGGAGCTTGGCCCTGATGAGGGTCAGGGCTCGGTTGAGGTTAGGTGGGAGAACAGGCACAGAGCCCCGGTGTTGGTGGGGCTGAGAAGGGGCTGCCAAGGGACCGTGAGGGCCAGCATCAGCCTTGGTTCCTGGCTACTTCAGTGCCTAGCTCCATGTGGCCGGTGGCCACTTCGGAGCTTGGCCCTGATGAGGGGAAGGGATATGTCGAGGATAAGGTGGAGAACAGAGACAGAGCCCCGGTTTTGGTGGGGCTACCAAGGGAAGGTGAGGGCTAGCATCTTGCTGGATTTCTGGTTACCTTAGTGCCAAGCTCCACGTGGAGGGTGGCCGCTTCGGAGCTTGGCCCTGATGAGGGTCAGGGCTCGGTTGACGTTAGGAGCGAAAACAGGCACAGAGCCCCGGTGTTGGTGGGGCTGAGAAGGGGCTGCCAAGGGACCGTGAGGGCCAGCATCAGCCTTGGTTCCTGGCTACTTCAGTGCCTAGCTCCATGTGGCCGGTGGCCACTTCGGAGCTTGGCCCTGATGAGGGTCTCAGCTAGGTTGAGGTTAGGAGGGAGAACAGGCACAGAGTCCCGGTGTTGGTGGGGCCGAGAAGGGGCTGCCAAGGGAAGGTGAGGGCTAAAATCAAGCTGGATTTCTGGTTACCTTAGTGCCAAGCTCCACGTGGAGGGTGGCCGCTTCGGAGCTTGGCCCTGATGAGGGTCAGGGCTCGGTTGAGGTTAGGTGGGAGAACAGGCACAGAGCCCCGGTGTTGGTGGGGCTGAGAAGGGGCTGCCAAGGGACCGTGAGGGCCACCATCAGCCTTGGTTCCTGGCTATCTCAGTGCCTGAGCCCCATGTGGAGGGTGGCCTCTTCGGAGCTTGGCTCCAATGAGGGTAAGGGGTATGTCGAGGATAAGGTGGAGAACAGAGACAGAGCTCCGGTTTTGGTGTGGCTACCAAGGGTAGGTGAGGGCTAAAATCAAGCTGGATTTCTGGTTACCTTAGTGCCAAGCTCCACGTGGAGGGTGGCCGCTTCGGAGCTTGGCCCTGATGAGGGTCTGGGCTAGGTTGAGGTAAGGTGGAAGAACAGAGACAGAGCCCCGGCATTGGTGCGGCTGAGAAGGGGCTGCGAAGTGATCGTGAGAGCCAGCATCAACCTTGTTTCCTGGCTACTTTAGTGCCAAGCTCCATGTGGAGGGTGGCCGCTTCGGAGGTGGCCCTGGTGAGGGTCAGAGATATGTCGACGATAAGTGGGAGAACAGCGACAGAGCCCCGGTGTTGGTGGGGCTGAGAAGGGGCTGCCAAGGGACCGTGAGGGCCAGCATCCGCCTTGGTTCCTAGCTACTTCAGTTCCTAGCTCCATGTGGTGGGTGGCCACTTCGGAGCTTGGCCCTGATGAGGGTAAGGGATAGGTCGCTGTTAGGTGCGAGCAGAGGTACAGTGCCACGGTGTTGATGGGGCTGAGAAGTGGCTGCCAAGAGATCGTGAGGGCCAGCATCGTCCTTGATTCCTGGCTATTTCTGTGCCTGAGCCGGAGGAGGTGGGTGGCCGTTTCGGAGCTTGCCTCTGAGGAGGATAAGGGATAGTTTGAGGTTCTGCGTAGATAACGAGATCCTTCTGCATTAGTTAACGCCACCCACCACATGGACCCACCACGGGACCCTTCCCGGTCCCACCACCCCTCTCCCTTATTCTCAAACCTAAATATCAACCTTTGCCTTACCATCTCTCGAGCCCATTTCGTAAACGGCTTCCCAGCAGAGGGCGCTCCAACACAGAAAGAACCAGGATTGAAAGCTGTTTCTGGCTCTTGCCTTTCGTGGCAGCCCTTTCCGAGGGAGCTGCTCTCGCTCTACCACCCAACCAGCAACCTTACCACAGCCCAACTGCAAAGCAGTCGATCCCCTCTTCGGGCTCCCATAAACTAACAGGCAGGACTGAAAGATGTTGGTGGCTCTCACCTTCCCTTGAGAGACCCTTCTCAGCTGCCCAACACCCAGCCAGCTCCAGCACCCCAAATGTGCCATATCCACCACACCTAGCACTCCTTGCTACACATTGGTGGTGCCTGGTGCTAGGCTTGTTCCGTTGCTGAGTCGTGGGTCGTTGGGCACTGCGGGGACTGGCTTCTTGTCATGTCCTGGTGCTGGGGCTGCTGGGTGCTGTGTGCTGGGCTCCAGGGCTGCTGGGCATGTCGAGGTGCTGTGCATTGGTGGTGCGTGTGCTGGGTTGTGTGCATGTGTGGGAATCAGTGCTGGGCCATGGGAGTGCTGGGCCCTGGCAGTGCTGGGTGGACGGTATGATGGGTGCATGTGTTGGTTTAACCCCAGCCTGCAACTAAACCCCACGCAGCCACTGGCTCACCTCCCCCCCCCCACCCCGTGGGATTGGGGAGAGAATCGGGAGGGCACAAGTAGGAAAGCTCCCGGGTTGAGATAAAAACAGTTTAATGATTGAAATAAAATGAAGTAGAACAGTAATAATAACAATGAGAACAACAACAACAACAGACGATACAAAGCAGGCAATGCACAATGCAACTGCTCACCGCTGCCGACCGTGTGTCGTGAACGGGGGGGGGGAGAGCCCCCTCCCCCGCCCCCTCCCATTTTTTATACTGAGCAGGATGTCACATGCTATAGAATACCCCATTGGCCAGCTGGGTCAACTACGCCGGCTGTGCTCCCCATCCCCCCGCCCCCCCACCCCCCCGAGCTTCCTGTGGGAGGCCGAAAAGAGAGAACAAAAGTCTCCCGGTGCAAGCACCGCCCAGCAACAGTCAAAGCATTAAGGGGCCATCAACGCTCCTCTCACACCAAACCCAAAAGCCAGCACACCCTCCCAAGCTACTGGGAAGAAAGTTAACTCTGTCCCAGCCAGAAGCAGGACAGTGCAGTGCACTGGAGTTCTGAGTGCTGGGTCCTAGGGGTACTGTGTATGTTCGGGTGCTGGGCATATCCGCGTGCGGGTACTGGGCAGTTGGGGTGGTGGTGGTACTGGATGCTGGGCATTGGGTATGCTGGTTTCTGGGCACTGTGGGTGGTGGGTGCTGAGCGCAGCGTGTGCTGGGTGCTATGTGCAGATCACTGGGGATGGTGGGGGCTGGTTTGCTGCTTTCTGGTGTGTTGGGCGCTGGGCATGTTTGGGTGCTGGGCATGTCTGGGTGCTGGGCACGGGCAGTGGGGGTGCTGGGTACGTCCGGGTGGTGGGTATTGGGCGGTGGGAGTGCTGGGTGCTAAGTACTGGGGATGCTGGGCCCTGGCATTGCTTGGTACTATGCATAACTGAGTGCAGGGTATGTCTTGGTGCTGGCCATATCCGGTGCTGGCCATATCCGGTGCTAGGTGTGTGCTCTGGGTTTGCTGGGTGCTGTGCTGCGAGGGTGCTTGATTCCTGGCATGTGCGTGTGCTGTGCCCTGGTTGTGCTGGGTATGTGTGGGTGCTGGGTGTTGGGCAGTATGGGTGCTGTGTGGTGGGCGCTGGGCATGTCCCGGTGCTGGGTGATGGGCACTGGAGGTCCTGGGCGGTGGGCAGCAGGGAAGCTGCCTGCTGGGCACATCTGGGTGCTGGGCATGTCCAGGTGCTGGGCAGTGGTAGTGCTGGGTGCGTGGTGCTGGGGGTGGTGGTCCCTGGTGGTGCTGCATGCTGGGCATGTCCGGGTGCTGGGTGGTTGGAGTGTTGGGTGCATGCGAATGTTGGTTTCTGAGCCCTGGGAGTGCTGGGCACTGGGGCTGTTGGTTTCTGGGCGCTGGGGCTTCTGGGTTGTGTGCACTGGGGTTGCTGGGTGCTGGGCATGTCTGTGTGCTGGGCAATGGCTGGCTGCTGGGTTCTGGGCCCTGAGGTTGCTGGGTACCGGCCTTGCTGGGTGCTGGCTGGTGTGGGTGCTGGAGGCTAAGTACTCGGGGTGCTGGTTGCTGGGCCCTGGGAGTGCTGGGTACCATGCATAAGCGGGTGCAGGGTATCTCTTGCTGCTGGGCGCTGGGGATGCTGGGCAATGCGGTGCTGGGCAGTGGGGCTGCTGGGTGCTGGGCATGTCCAGGGGCTGTGTGTTGGCGGTGGGTGTGCTAGGTTGTGCGCATGTCTGGGAATGAGTGCTGGGCCCTGGGGGTGCTGGGTGGAGGGTATGATGGGTGCATGTCGTGGTTTAACCCCAGCCTGCAAAAAAACCCCACGCAGCCGCTGGCTCTCCCCCCCCCACCCCACCCCGTGGGATGGGGGAGAGAATCGGGAGGGCACAAGTAGGAAAACTCCCGGGTTGAGATAAAAACAGTTTAATGGTTGAAATAAAATGAAGTAGAACAGTAATAATAACAATGAGAACAACAACAACAACAGACGATACAAAGCAGGCAATGCACAATGCAACTGTTCACTGCTGCCGACCGCGTGTCATGAACTGGGGCGGGGGGGGGGGAGAGTCGTTTCCCTCCCCCGCCCCCTCCCATTTTTTATACTGAGCAGGATGTCACATGCTATAGAATACCCCATTGGCCAGCTAGGTCAACTACCCCGGCTGTGCTCCCCCCCCCCCCGCCACCCCCCACCCCCCCCCGAGCTTCCTGTGGGAGGCCGAAAAGAGAGAACAAAAGTCTCCCGGTGCAAGCACCGCCCAGCAACAGCCAAAGCATTAAGGGGCCATCAACGCTCCTCTCACACCAAACCCAAAAGCCAGCACACCCCCCAAGCTACTGGGAAGAAAGTTAACTCTGTCCCAGCCGGAAGCAGGACAGTGCTGAGTGCTGTGTATGTCCGGGTGCTGGGCATGTCTGGGTGCGGGGTACTGCGCACTGGGGGTGCTGGGTGTGAGACGTGTGGGGGTGCTGGATGGTGGGTGTTTGGTGTGCTGAGTACAGAGCACTGGGGATGGTGGCTGCTGAGCGCTGTGGGTACTATGGGTAAGCGGGTGCAGGGTATCTCTTGCTGCTGGGTGCTGGGGCTACTGGGTGCTGGGGATATTGTGTGCTGGGCACAGGCGTGCTTGGTGCTGGGCATGTCCAGGTGCTTGGCATGACCGGGTGCTGGGCGCTGGGGATGCTGGTTGCTGCGGTGCTGGCTGCTGGGCACTGGGGGTGCTGGGTGCTGAGCGCTGCGGGTGCTGGGCATTCCGGGTGCTATGTGCTGATCACTGGAGATGTTGGGGGCTGGTTTGCTGGGATCTGGGCAGCGGTGTGTTGAGTGCTGGGCATGTTTGGGTGCTGGGCATTTCTGGGTGCTGCATACTGGGCGCTGGCGGTGTGGGGTGGTGGGGGTGCTGTGTGCTGGGCATGTCCGGGAGGTGGGTGTTGGGCAGTGGGAGTGTTGGGTGCTAGGTACTGGGGTGCTGGGCCCGGTATTGCTAGGTACTCTGCATAACTGAGTGCAGGGTATGTCTTGGTGCTGGATGCCTGGTGCTGGAGGTACTGGGTGCTGGGTTGTGGGCATATGCGGTGCTTCATGCTGGGCATATGCGGTGCTGGGTGGCTGTGCTGGGGTTGCTGGGTGCTGTGCTCTGGGGATGCTGGATTCCTGGCATGTGCGTGGGCTGTGTGCTGGGCCCTGGTTGTGCCGGGTATGTGTGGGTGCTGGGTGTTGGGCAGTGTGGGTGCTATGTGGTGGGCCCTGGACACGACCGGGTGCAGGGTGCTGAGCACCGGGGTGTTGGGTGCTTGGCAGGACTGGGTGCTGAGTGCTAGGCACTGGGGTTGATGGCTGCTGGGAGCTAGAGGTGCTGGCTGTGGGCATTTCCAGTTGCTGGTCATGACCGGGTGCTGGGTCTTGTGGGTGCTGGGTGTGCCCGGTGCTGGGCATGTCCGGATGCTGTGTGCTCGGCACTTGTTGTTCTGGGTGGTGGGCAGTGAGGGTGCTGGGCGCTGGGGATGCTGGGCAATGCGGTGCTGGGCAGTGGGGCTGCTGGGTGCTGGGCATGTCCAGGGGCTGTGTGTTGGCGGTGGGTGTGCTAGGTTGTGCGCATGTCCAAGAATGAGTGCTGGGCCCTGGGGGTGCTGGGTGGAGGGTACGATGGGTGCATGTCGTGGTTTAACCCCAGCCTGCAAAAAAACCCCACGCAGCCGCTGGCTCTCCCCCCCCCCCACCCCGTGGAATGGGGGAGAGAATCGGGAGGGCACAAGTAGGAAAACTCCCGGGTTGAGATAAAAACAGTTTAATGGTTGAAATAAAATGAAGTAGAACAGTAATAATAACAATGAGAACAACAACAACAACAGACGATACAAAGCAGGCAATGCACAATGCAACTGCTCACCGCTGCCGACCGCGTGTCATGGACTGGGGCGGGGGGGGGGCGGGGAGAGTCGTTTCCCTCCCCCGCCCCCTCCCATTTTTTATACTGAGCAGGATGTCACATGCTATGGAATACCCCATTGGCCAGCTAGGTCAACTACCCCGGCTGTACTCCCCCCCCCCCCGCCACCCCCCACCCCCCCCCGAGCTTCCTGTGGGAGGCCGAAAAGAGAGAACAAAAGTCTCCCGGTGCAAGCACCGCCCAGCAACAGCCAAAGCATTAAGGGGCCATCAACGCTCCTCTCACACCAAACCCAAAAGCCAGCACACCCCCCAAGCTACTGGGAAGAAAGTTAACTCTGTCCCAGCCGGAAGCAGGACAGTGCTGAGTGCTGTGTATGTCCGGGTGCTGGGCATGTCTGGGTGTGGGGTACTGGGCACTGGGGGTGCTGGGTGTGAGACGTGTGGGGGTGCTGGATGGTGGGTGTTTGGTGTGCTGAGTACAGAGCACTGGGGGTCATGGGTGTGAGACGTGTGGGGGTGATGGATGGTGGGTGTTGGGTATGCTGGTTGCTGGGCACTGGGGATGCTGAGTGTGAGACGTGTGGGCGTGCTGGATGGTAGGTGTTTGGTGTGCTGAGTACAGAGCACTGGGGGTGGTGGATGCTGAGCGCTGCGGGTGCTGGGTGCTGGGCATGTCCGGGTGCTATGTGCTGATCACTGGAGATGTTGGGGGCTGGTTTGCTGGGATCTGGGCAGTGGTGTGTTGAGTGCTGGGCATGTTTGGGTGCTGGCCATGTCTGGGTGCTGGGTACTGGGCGCTGGCTGTGTGGGGCAGTGGGGGTGCTGTGTGCTGGGCACGTCCGGGAGGTGGGTGTTGGGCAGTGGGAGTGTTGGGTGCTAGGTACTGGGGTGCTGGGCCCGGTATTGCTAGGTACTCTGCATAACTGAGTGCAGGGTATGTCTTGGTGCTGGATGCTGGGTACTGGAGGTACCGGGTGCTGGGTGTTGGGCATATGCGGTGCTAGGTGCTGGGCATATGCGGTGCTGGGTGGCTGTGCTGGGGTTGCTGGGTGCTGTGCTGTGAGGGTGCTGGATTCCTGACATGTGCGTATGCTGTGTGCTGGGCCCTGGTTGTGCCGGGTATGTGTGAGTGCTGGGTGTTGGGCAGTGTGGGTGCTGTGTGGCGGGGCCTGGGCATGTCTGGGTGCTGGGCGGTCGGGATGCTGGGCGGTGGGCAGCAGAGAAGCTGCCTGCTGGGCATGTCTGAGTGCTGGGCATGTGTGGGTGCTGGGTACTGGGCAGTGGGGGTGGTGGGCGGTGCTGGTGCTGTGTGCTGGGCATGTCTGGGTGCTGGGCATGTGTGGGTGCTGGGTACTGGGCAGTGGGGGTGGTGGCGGTGGTGGTGCTGTGTGCTGGGCATGTTGGGCTGCTGGGTTTTGGGCGGTGGGCGTGCTGGGTGTGTGCGTGTGTTGGTTTCTGGGCGCTGGGGGTGCTGGGTGTTGTGCACTGGGGTTGCTGGGTGCTGGGCATGTCCGGGTGGCGGGCACGGCTGGGTGCTGGGCCCTGAGGTTGCTGCGTGCTGGGCACTGGGCTTGCTGGTGCTGCTGGTGCGGGTGCTGGGGGCTAGGTGTTGTCCGAAAAGCGGATTCGTGCCCGGCGTGGAAGGAACCAATTCCACACGCTCAGGAGAGAGATTGTTTTATTCAGGCCTGGGTGCTCGGTGGACTTGCCACAAATGAAGCACACCAGGTCTAATCACCTTTCTGTTTGTATCCATGCTTCTCATACATATTTTCAGTTTCTCTTTTACATATTCCTTAAATTTCTGAGAACCGATTATAATATTACATCATCCTAGACACATGCGCACTAAAACCCTTAGGGTCTCCTTGAGGGTCTCGGGTGGTCTGTGGTGGTCGGCGGGGTCGTGAACTCTTTGTGAACCTGTTCCTTTCTTTCCTTATAAGGTCGAGGTTTGTCTCCGAGCCACGTCTGGACTACCTTTGTTTACGGTTCTCGTTTCCAAGGTTACTCTTCACTAGAGTCTAACACTGCTTCCAGGAGACACGATTTAGACTACAATTCTACACACTTGCAAACACCACACCTGCTAGTTCCCTAACTTCTAAGCCACAAGTCTTCATTGTGTAGAATTACAGAAGCGAGCCGAGGTACTGGGGCTACTGGTTGCTGGGCCCTGGGAGTGCTGGATACCATGCATAATTGGGTGCAGGGTATGTCTTGCTGGTGGATGCTGGGCACTGGGGCTGCTGGGCATGTCTCGATGCTGTGTGTTGGCGGTGGGTGTGCTGGGTTGTGCGCATGTCCGGGAATTCGTGCTGGGCCCTGGGAGTGCTGGGTGCGGGGAGCTAGGGGTGCTGGCTGTGGGCATTTCCAGGTACTGGTCATGACCAGTGCTGGTTGTTGGGTCTTGTGGGTGCTGGGCGTGTGCAGGTGCTGGGCACGTCCGGATGCTGTGTGCTCGGCACTTGGGGTTCTGGGTGGTGGGCAGTGAGGGTGCACACCAAACACCCACCATCCAGCACGCCCACAAGTCTCACACCCAGCACCCGCAGTGGCAGGAACCAGCATACCCAACACCCAGCTTCCAGCACACCCACTGCCCAGGACCTGCATACGCTGCATTGAACCCAGCACCCCCAGCACCCGGTAACCGATAGCCCCAGCGCCCAGCACGCCAGGGTCCAGCAACCAACACACGCACACGCCCAGCACCCAGCACCCCCACCGCCCAAAACCCAGCACCCCGACGTGCCCAGCACACAGCAGCCCCAGGTACCACCACCCCCAGCGCCAAGCACCCAGCACCACCATTGCTCAGCACCTGGACATGCCCAGCACCTAGCACCACCCTCCCCCAGTGCCCAACACCCAGCACCCACACATACCCAGCACAACCAGGGCCCAGCACACAGTACACGCACATGCCAGGAATCCAGCACCCTCACAGCACAGCACCCAGCAACCCCAGCACAGCCACCCAGCACCGGATATGCCCAACACCCAGCACTGCATATGCCCAGCACCCGGTACCTCCAGCACCAAGCATCCAGCACCAAGACATACCCTGCACTCAGTTATGTATAGTAGCCAGCAATGCCAAGGCCCAGCACCCCCAGTACCTAGCACCCAGCACTCCCACTGCCCAGCACCCAGCACTCCGACATGCCCAGCACACAGCACCCGCACCGCCCCGCACTGCCAGTTCCCAGTACCCAGCACCCAGACATGCCCAGCACCCAGACAAACATGCCCAGCGCCCAACACACCAGAACACAGCAAACCAGCCCCCAAGAACCCCAGTGATCAGCACATAGCACCTGGACATGCCCAGCACCTGCAGCACTCAGCACCCCAAACACCCACCATACAACACCCCCACAGGTCTCACACACTTCCGCCCAGTGCCCGGAAACCAGCATACCCAACACTCAGCATCCAGCACCCCCACCCCCCAGCACCCAGTGCCCAGCATGCTGCACTTAGACATGGCCAGCACCCGGACATGCTCAGCACCCAGCAACACAGGGGCACAGAACCCAGCAGCCCCAGCGCCCAGAAACCAACCACCCCAGCGTCCAGCACCCAGTACACCCAGGGCCCGGCAACCAACACCCGCACATGCCCAGCACCCCCACCACCCAGCACAGGGACATGCCCAGCACCCAGCACACCCAAAGACCATCACCCCCAGCGCCAAGCACCCAGCACCGCCATTGCCTAGCACCCGGACATGCCCAGCACCCAGCACCACCACCGCCCACCACTGCCAGCGCACAGTACCCAGCACCCGGACATGCCCAGCACTCAGACATGCCTAGCAGGCAGCTTCCCTGCTCCCCATCGCCCAGAACCTCCAGTGCCCATCACCCAGCACCCAGACATGCCCAGCGCCCACCACACAGCACCCACACTGCCCAACACCCACACATACCCAGCACAACCAGGGAAGAGCACACAGCACACGCACGTGCCAAGAAACAAGCACCCCCAGAGCACAGAACCCAGCAACTCCAGAGCACAGGCCCAGCACCGGATATGCCCAGCACCCAGTACCTCCAGCACCAAGAGATACCCTGCACTCAGTTATGCATAGTACCCAGCAACACCAGGGCCCCGCAACCGCACCAGCCAGCACCCAGCAACCCGAGTGCCCAGCCCCCATCAACCTCAGGGCCCAGCCCCCAGCACCCGCACATTCCCAGCACCCAGCAACCCCACTGCCCAACCCACCCCCCGGACATGCCCAGCACACAGCACCCCCAGGGACCACCACCCCCAGCGCCCAGTACCCAGCACCTGGACATGCCCAGCACCCAAACATGCCCAGCATGCTACACACCAGAACACAGCAAACCAGCCCCCAACATCCCCAGTGATCAGCACGTAGCACCCGGACATGCCCAGCACCCAGCACGCCCAGCGCCCTGCACCCAGTACACCAAACACCCACCACCATACAGGTCTCGCAGCCAGCACCTCCCCAGTGCCCAGAAACCAGCATACCCAACACCCCCACAGCCCAAGAACCCGTTTACCCAGCATCCAGACATGCCCAGCACTCGGACATACACAGCACCCCCAGGGCCCAGCACTAACTCCTGGACAGGCACACAACCCAGCACCCCAACCGCCAACAAACAGCACCTGGACATGCCCACCACTCAGCAGCCCCAGTGCCCAGCACCCAGCACCGCAACAGCCAGCATCCCCAGTGTCCAGCACCCTCACCGCCGACCACCCAGAACCCCAAGTGTCGAGCACACAGCATCCGCACATGCCCAGCACCTGGAGACGCCCAGCACCTGGTCATGTCCAGCAACTGAAATGCCCAAAGCCAGCACCCCTAGCTCCCAGCAGCCAGTACCCCCAGTGCCCAGCATCAGTCATGCCAAGGACGAGGACATGCCCAGCACCCAACACCCCAGTGGCCAACACCCAATACCCCCAGCACCCAGCAGCAAGACATACCCTGCACCCGCTTATGCATAGTACCCAGCACTCCCAGGGCCCAGCAACCAGCACCCACAGGACTTAGCACCCAGCAACCCCAGTGCCCAGCACCCAATACCCCCAGCTCCCAGTAGCCCCAGAACCCACCATCCAGCAGCAAGACATACCCTGCACCCGCTTATGCATAGTACCCAGCACTCCCAGCCCCCAGCAGTCGCGCCGCCCAGCACCCAGCAACCCCAGTGCCCAGCACCCACTAACCCCAGTGCCCAGCGTCCCCAGCGCACAGCATCCGGCATATGGACATACCCAGCACACGGACATACCCACTAGCCAGCACCCCTAGTGCCCAGCACCCAAAACTCCCTCCATCCATCACCCAGACATGCCCAGTGCTCAGCGCCCCCAACAGCCAGGATCAGAAAATGCCCAGCAACAAGCACTCCCATGCCTACCACCGCCAGTGCCCAATAACCAGCACACAGACAATGCCCACCAGCCAGCATCCAGAACCCAGCGCCAAGCACTCAGTACACAGGCATGCCCAGCACCCTGATATGCATAGTCCCCAGCACCCCCACTGCCCAGCAGTCCCAGTGCCCCGGACCCATCACTTGGACATGCTCAGCACCCAGAGATGTCCAGCACCCCGCATGCCCAGTGCCTAGAACCCAGTACCCCCAATGACCAGCACCCAGCGCAGCCAGCGCCCAGCACTGCCTGTAGCCCGCATCCACCACCCAGGCACGATCATCGCCTGCCCATTCCCAGCACCAAATCCTCCCAGTGCCCAGCACAGGGACATGGCGAGCACCCAGATATGCCCAACACCCAGCAACCGCAGCACCCAGACCTGTCCAGAACCCACTCCACTCAGGGCCTAGCACACAGTACCCCCACGACCCAGCACCGACACATGCCCAGCACCAAGCACTGCCAAAGATCCCAAGGGGTGCTAGGTGTGCTGGATGTTGCGCATTTGCGGTGCTGGAGATGGCTGGGTGCTGGGCAGCTGAGAAGGGGCTGTAAAGGGAAGGTGAGCACTGCGGACATATTTCAGTCATGGCAAAACGTGTGTGGGAGCTCGACGGGGCGCTTGTCTGCTTTGCAGTTGGGCTGCGGCAAGGTTGACGGTTGAGTGCTACGGCAAGCGCCTAGCCCCGGTGGTGGTGGGGACCTCAAAGGGCTGCCGGGGCAGGCGAGTGCAACGAACACAGGTTCCCTCTGTGTTGGAGCGCCATCTGGTGGGTAGACGTTTCAGAGCCTGGCTCTGCTGAAGGTAAGATGTAGGTTGATGTTTAGGTGGGAGACCAAAGAGAAGGGGGCAGGGGTTGGTGGGGCTGAGGAGGGGCTGACAAGAGATCGTGAGGGCCAGCATCAGCCTTCATTCCTGGCCACGTCTGCCCCAGAGCCCCATGTGGTGGGTGGCCGCTTCGGAGCTTGGCCCTGATGAGGAGAAGGGATATGTCGAGGATAACTGGGGGAACAGACACAGAGCGCCGGTATTGGTGGGGCTGCCTAGGGACTGCAAACGGAAGGCGAGGTCCGGCATCAGCCTTGATTCCTGGCTATCTCAATGCCAAGCCCCATGTGGAGTGTGGCCGCTTCGAAGCTTTGCCCTGATGAGGGTCAGGGCTAGGTTGAGGTTAGGTGGGAGAACAGGCACAGAAACACGGTGTTGGTGGGGGTGAGAAGGAGCTGCCAAGAGATCGTGAGGGCCAGCATCAACCTTGGTTCTAGGCTACTTCAGTACCTAAGCCCCACATGGGGAGTGGTCGCTTCGGAGCTTGGCTCCGATGAGGGTCAGGGATAGGTCGATGTTACGTGAAGCAGAGACACAGAGCCCCGGTGTTGGTGGGCCTGAGAAGGAGCTGCCAAGAGCCCGTGAGGGCCAGCATCAGCCTTGGTTCCTGGCTACTTCAGTGCCAAGCCCCATGTGGACGGTGGTCACTTCGGAGCTTGGGCCTGATGAGGGTCAGGGCTAGGTTGACGTTAAGTGGGAGAACAGGCACAGAGCCCCGGTGTTGGTGGGGCTGCCTAGGGACTGCAAATGGAAGGTGAGGGCCACCATCAACCTTCGTTCCTGGCTACTTCAGTGCCTGAGGCCTATGTCGAGGGTGGCCTCTTCGGAGCGTGGCCGTGAGGGCCAGCATCAGCCCTGGTTCCTGGCTATTTCAGTGCCTAGCTCCATGTGGCCGGTGGCCACTTCGGAGCTTGGCCCCGATGAGGGTAAGGGATATGTCGAGGATAAGGTGGAGAACAGAGACAGAGCCCCGGTTTTCGTGGGGCTACCAAAGGAAGGTGAAGGCTAGCATCAAGCTGGATTTCTGGTTACCTTAGTGCCAAGCTCCACGTGGAGGGTGGCCGCTTCGGAGCTTGGCCCTGATGAGGGTCAGGGCCAGGTTGAGGTTAGGTGGGAGAACAGGCACAGAGCCCCGGTGTTGGTGGAGATGAGAAGGGGCTGCCAAGGGACCGTGAGGGCCAGCATCAGCCTTGGTTCCTGGCTACTTCAGTGCCTAGCTCCATGTGGCCGGTGGCCACTTCGGAGCTTGGCCCTGATGAGGGGAAGGGATATGTCGAGGATAAGGTGGAGAACAGAGACAGAGCCCCGGTTTTGGTGGGGCTACCAAGGGAAGGTGAGGGCTAGCATCTTGCTGGATTTCTGGTTACCTTAGTGCCAAGCTCCACGTGGAGGGTGGCCGCTTCGGAGCTTGGCCCTGATGAGGGTCAGGGCTCGGTTGAGGTTAGGAGGGAGAACAGTCACAGAGCCCCGGTGTTGGTGGGGCTGAGAAGGGGCTACCAAGGGAAGGTGAGGGCTAAAATCAAGCTGGATTTTTGGTTACCTTAGTGCCAAGCTCCACGTGGAGGGTGGCCGCTTCGGAGCTTGGCCCTGATGAGTGTCAGGGCTAGGTTGAGGTTAGGTGGGAGAACAGGCACAGAGCCCCGGCGTTGGTGGGGCTGAGAAGGGGCTGCCAAGGGACCGTGAGGGCCAGCATCAGCCTTGGTTCCTGGCTACTTCAGTGCCTAGCTCCATGTGGCCGGTGGCCACTTCGGAGCTTGGCCCTGATGAGGGTAAGGGATATGTCGACGATAAGGTGGAGAACAGAGACAGAGCCCCGGTTTTGGTGGGGCTACCAAGGGAAGGTGGGAGCCAGCATCAAGCTGGATTTCTGGTTACCTTAGTGCCAAGCTCCACGTGGAGGGTGGCCGCTTCGGAGCTTGGCCCTGATGAGGGTCAGGGCTCGGTTGAGGCTAGGTGGGAGAACAGGCACAGAGCCCCGGTGTTGGTGGGGCTGCCAAGGGACCGTGAGGGCCAGCATCAGCCTTGGTTCCTGGCTACTTCAGTGCCTAGCTCCATGTGGCCGGTGGCCACTTCGGAGCTTGGCCCTGATGAGGGTAAGGGATATGTCGAGGATAAGGTGGAGAACAGAGACAGAGCCCCGGTTTTGGTGGGGCTACCAAGGGAAGGTGAGGGCTAGCATCAAGCTGGATTTCTGGTTACCTTAGTGCCAAGCTCCACGTGGAGGGTGGCCGCTTCGGAGCTTGGCCCTGATGAGGGTCAGGGCTAGGTTGAGGTTAGGTGGGAGAACAGTCACAGAGCCCCGGCGTTGCTGGGGCTGAGAAGGGCCTGCCAAGGGATCGTGAGGGCCAGCATCAGCCTTGGTTCCTGGCTACTTCAGTGCCTAGCTCCATGTGGCCGGTGGCCACTTCGGAGCTTGGCCCTGATGAGGGTCTCGGCTTGGTTGAGGTTAGGAGGGAGAACAGGCACAGAGCCCCGGTGTTGGTGGGCTTGCCTAGGGACTGCAAATGGAAGGTGAGGGCCAGCACCACCCTTGATTCCTGGCTATCTCAGTGCCAAGCCCCATGTAGAGTGTGGCCGCTGCGGCGCTTTGCCCTGATGAGGGTAAGGGATCTGTCGAGGCGAAGTGGGAGAACAGATACAGAGCCCCGGTATTGGTGGGGCTGAGAAGGGGCTGCAAAGAGATCGTGAGGGCCAGCATCAACCTTGATTCCAGGCTACTTCAGTACCTAAGCCCCACGTGGGGAGTGGTCGCTTCGGAGCTTGGCTCCGATGAGGGTAAGGGATAGGTCGCTGTTAGGTGCGAGCAGAGACACAGAGCCCCGGTATTGGTGGGGCTGAGACGGGGCTGCCCTTCAGTGCCTGAGCCCCATGTTGAGCGTGGCCTCTTCGGAGCTTGGCTCCGATGAGGGTAAGGGATATGTCGAGGATAAGGTGGAGAACAGAGACAGAGCCCCGGTTTTGGTGGGGCTACCAAGGGAAGGTGGGGACCAGCATCAAGCTGGATTCCTGCTTACCTTAGTGCCAAGCTCCACGTGGAGGGTGGCCGCTTCGGAGCTTGGCCCTGATGAGGGTCAGGGCTCGGTTGAGGTTAGGTGGGAGAACAGGCACAGAGCCCCGGTGTTGGTGGGGCTGAGAAGGGGCTGCCAAGGGACCGTGAGGGCCAGCATCAGCCTTGGTTCCTGGCTACTTCAGTGCCTAGCTCCATGTGGCCGGTGGCCACTTCGGAGCTTGGCCCTGATGAGGGTAAGGCATATGTCGAGGATAAGGTGGAGAACAGAGACAGAGCCCCGGTTTTGGTGGGGCTACCAAGGGAAGGTGAGGGCTAGCATCTTGCTGGATTTCTGGTTACCTTAGTGCCAAGCTCCACGTGGAGGGTGGCCACTTCGGAGCTTGGCCCTGATGAGGGTCAGGGCTAGGTTGAGGTTAGGAGGGAGAACAGTCACAGAGCCCCGGTGTTGGTGGGGCTGAGAAGGGGCTACCAAGGGAAGGTGAGGGCTAAAATCAAGCTGGATTTTTGGTTACCTTAGTGCCAAGCTCCACGTGGAGGGTGGCCGCTTCGGAGCTTGGCCCTGATGAGGGTCAGGGCTCGGTTGAGGTTAGGAGCGAAAACAGGCACAGAGCCCCGGCGTTGGTGGGGCTGAGAAGGGGCTGCCAAGGGACCGTGAGGGCCAGCATCAGCCTTGGTTCCTGGCTACTTCAGTGCCTAGCTCCATGTGGCCGGTGGCCACTTCGGAGCTTGGCCCTGATGAGGGGAAGGGATATGTCGAGGATAAGGTGGAGAACAGAGACAGAGCCCCGGTTTTGGTGGGGCTACCAAGGGAAGGTGAGGGCTAGCATCTTGCTGGATTTCTGGTTACCTTAGTGCCAAGCTCCACGTGGAGGGTGGCCGCTTCGGAGCTTGGCCCTGATGAGGGTCAGGGCTCGGTTGAGGTTAGGTGGGAGAACAGGCACAGAGCCCCGGTGTTGGTGGGGCTGAGAAGGGGCTGCCAAGGGACCGTGAGGGCTAAAATCAAGCTGGATTTTTGGTTACCTTAGTGCCAAGCTCCACGTGGAGGGTGGCCGCTTCGGAGCTTGGCCCTGATGAGGGTCAGGGCTCGGTTGAGGTTAGGAGCGAAAACAGGCACAGAGCCCCGGTGTTGCTGGGGCTGAGAAGGGGCTGCCAAGGGACCGTGAGGGCCAGCATCAGCCTTGGTTCCTGGCTACTTCAGTGCCTAGCTCCATGTGGCCGGTGGCCACTTCGGAGCTTGGCCCTGATGAGAGTAAGGGATATGTCGAGGCTAAGTGGGAGAACAGCTACAGAGCCCCGGTATTGGTGGGGCTGAGAAGGGGCTGCAAAGAGATCGTAAGGGCCAGCATCAACCTTGATTCCAGGCTACTTCAGTACCTAAGCCCCACGTGGGGAGTGGTCTCTTCGGAGCTTGGCTCCGATGAGGGTAAGGGATAGGTCGCTGTTAGGTGCGAGCAGAGACACAGAGCCCCGGTATTAGTGGGGCTGAGACGGGGCTGCCCTTCAGTGCCTGAGCCCCATGTTGAGGGTGGCCTCTTCGGAGCTTGGCTCCGATGAGGGTAAGGGATATGTCGAGGATAAGGTGGAGAACAGAGACAGAGCCCCGGTTTTGGTGGGGCTACCAAGGGAAGGTGGGGGCCAGCATCATGCTGGATTTCTGGTTACCTTAGTGCCAAGCTCCACGTGGAGGGTGGCCGCTTCGGAGCTTGGCCCTGATGAGGGTCAGGGCCCGGTTGAGGTTAGGTGGGAGAACAGGCACAGAGCCCCGGTGTTGGTGGGGCTGCCAAGGGACCGTGAGGGCCAGCATCAGCCTTGGTTCCTGGCTACTTCAGTGCCTAGCTCCATGTGGCCGGTGGCCACTTCGGAGCTTGGCCCTGATGAGGGTAAGGCATATGTCGAGGATAAGGTGGAGAACAGAGACAGAGCCCCGGTTTTGGTGGGGCTACCAAGGGAAGGTGAGGGCTAGCATCAAGCTAGATTTCTGGTTACCTTAGTGCCAAGCTCCACGTGGAGGGTGGCCACTTCGGAGCTTGGCCCTGATGAGGGTCTCGGCTTGGTTGAGGTTAGGAGGGAGAACAGGCACAGAGCCCCGGTGTTGGTGGGCTTGCCTAGGGACTGCAAATGGAAAGTGAGGGCCAGCACCACCCTTGATTCCTGGCTATCTCAGTGCCAAGCCCCATGTGGAGTGTGGCCGCTTCGGCGCTTTGCCCTGATGAGGGTAAGGGATCTGTCGAGGCTAAGTGGGAGAACAGCTACAGAGCCCCGGTATTGGTGGGGCTGAGACGGGGCTGCCCTTCAGTGCCTGAGCCCCGTGTTGAGGGTGGCCTCTTCGGAGCTTGGCTCCGATGAGGGTAAGGGGTATGTCGAGGATAAGGTGGAGAACAGAGACAGAGCCCCGGTTTTGGTGGGGCTACCAAGGGAAGGTGGGGTCAGCATCAAGCTGGATTCCTGCTTACCTTAGTGCCAAGCTCCACGTGGAGGGTGGCCGCTTCGGAGCTTGGCCCTGATGAGGGTCAGGGCTCGGTTGAGGTTAGGTGGGAGAACAGGCACAGAGCCCCGGTGTTGGTGGGGCTGAGAAGGGGCTGCCAAGGGACCGTGAGGGCCAGCATCAGCCTTGGTTCCTGGCTACTTCAGTGCCTAGCTCCATGTGGCCGGTGGCCACTTCGGAGCTTGGCCCTGATGAGGGGAAGGGATATGTCGAGGATAAGGTGGAGAACAGAGACAGAGCCCCGGTTTTGGTGGGGCTACCAAGGGAAGGTGAGGGCTAGCATCTTGCTGGATTTCTGGTTACCTTAGTGCCAAGCTCCACGTGGAGGGTGGCCGCTTCGGAGCTTGGCCCTGATGAGGGTCAGGGCTCGGTTGAGGTTAGGTGGGAGAACAGGCACAGAGCCCCGGTGTTGGTGGGGCTGAGAAGGGGCTGCCAAGGGACCGTGAGGGCCAGCATCAGCCTTGGTTCCTGGCTACTTCAGTGCCTAGCTCCATGTGGCCGGTGGCCACTTCGGAGCTTGGCCCTGATGAGGGTCTCAGCTAGGTTGAGGTTAGGAGGGAGAACAGGCACAGAGTCCCGGTGTTGGTGGGGCCGAGAAGGGGCTGCCAAGGGAAGGTGAGGGCTAAAATCAAGCTGGATTTCTGGTTACCTTAGTGCCAAGCTCCACGTGGAGGGTGGCCGCTTCGGAGCTTGGCCCTGATGAGGGTCAGGGCTCGGTTGAGGTTAGGTGGGAGAACAGGCACAGAGCCCCGGTGTTGGTGGGGCTGAGAAGGGGCTGCCAAGGGACCGTGAGGGCCACCATCAGCCTTGGTTCCTGGCTATCTCAGTGCCTGAGCCCCATGTGGAGGGTGGCCTCTTCGGAGCTTGGCTCCAATGAGGGTAAGGGGTATGTCGAGGATAAGGTGGAGAACAGAGACAGAGCTCCGGTTTTGGTGTGGCTACCAAGGGTAGGTGAGGGCTAAAATCAAGCTGGATTTCTGGTTACCTTAGTGCCAAGCTCCACGTGGAGGGTGGCCGCTTCGGAGCTTGGCCCTGATGAGGGTCTGGGCTAGGTTGAGGTAAGGTGGAAGAACAGAGACAGAGCCCCGGCATTGGTGCGGCTGAGAAGGGGCTGCGAAGTGATCGTGAGAGCCAGCATCAACCTTGTTTCCTGGCTACTTTAGTGCCAAGCTCCATGTGGAGGGTGGCCGCTTCGGAGGTGGCCCTGGTGAGGGTCAGAGATATGTCGACGATAAGTGGGAGAACAGCGACAGAGCCCCGGTGTTGGTGGGGCTGAGAAGGGGCTGCCAAGGGACCATGAGGGCCAGCATCCGCCTTGGTTCCTAGCTACTTCAGTGCCTAGCTCCATGTGGTGGGTGGCCACTTCGGAGCTTGGCCCTGATGAGGGTAAGGGATAGGTCGCTGTTAGGTGCGAGCAGAGGTACAGTGCCACGGTGTTGATGGGGCTGAGAAGTGGCTGCCAAGAGATCGTGAGGGCCAGCATCGTCCTTGATTCCTGGCTATTTCTGTGCCTGAGCCGGAGGAGGTGGGTGGCCGTTTCGGAGCTTGCCTCTGAGGAGGATAAGGGATAGTTTGAGGTTCTGCGTAGATAACGAGATCCTTCTGCATTAGTTAACGCCACCCACCACATGGACCCACCACGGGACCCTTCCCGGTCCCACCACCCCTCTCCCTTATTCTCAAACCTAAATATCAACCTTTGCCTTACCATCTCTCGAGCCCATTTCGTAAACGGCTTCCCAGCAGAGGGCGCTCCAACACAGAAAGAACCAGGATTGAAAGCTGTTTCTGGCTCTTGCCTTTCGTGGCAGCCCTTTCCGAGGGAGCTGCTCTCGCTCTACCACCCAACCAGCAACCTTACCACAGCCCAACTGCAAAGCAGTCGATCCCCTCTTCGGGCTCCCATAAACTAACAGGCAGGACTGAAAGATGTTGGTGGCTCTCACCTTCCCTTGAGAGACCCTTCTCAGCTGCCCAACACCCAGCCAGCTCCAGCACCCCAAATGTGCCATATCCACCACACCTAGCACTCCTTGCTACACATTGGTGGTGCCTGGTGCTAGGCATGTTCCGTTGCTGAGTCGTGGGTCGTTGGGCACTGCGGGGACTGGCTTCTTGTCATGTCCTGGTGCTGGGGCTGCTGGGTGCTGTGTGCTGGGCTCCAGGGCTGCTGGGCATGTCGAGGTGCTGTGCATTGGTGGTGCGTGTGCTGGGTTGTGTGCATGTGTGGGAATCAGTGCTGGGCCATGGGAGTGCTGGGCCCTGGCAGTGCTGGGTGGACGGTATGATGGGTGCATGTGTTGGTTTAACCCCAGCCTGCAACTAAACCCCACGCAGCCACTGGCTCACCTCCCCCCCCCCACCCCGTGGGATTGGGGAGAGAATCGGGAGGGCACAAGTAGGAAAGCTCCCGGGTTGAGATAAAAACAGTTTAATGATTGAAATAAAATGAAGTAGAACAGTAATAATAACAATGAGAACAACAACAACAACAGACGATACAAAGCAGGCAATGCACAATGCAACTGCTCACCGCTGCCGACCGTGTGTCGTGAACGGGGGGGGGGAGAGCCCCCTCCCCCGCCCCCTCCCATTTTTTATACTGAGCAGGATGTCACATGCTATAGAATACCCCATTGGCCAGCTGGGTCAACTACGCCGGCTGTGCTCCCCATCCCCCCGCCCCCCCACCCCCCCGAGCTTCCTGTGGGAGGCCGAAAAGAGAGAACAAAAGTCTCCCGGTGCAAGCACCGCCCAGCAACAGTCAAAGCATTAAGGGGCCATCAACGCTCCTCTCACACCAAACCCAAAAGCCAGCACACCCTCCCAAGCTACTGGGAAGAAAGTTAACTCTGTCCCAGCCAGAAGCAGGACAGTGCAGTGCACTGGAGTTCTGAGTGCTGGGTCCTAGGGGTACTGTGTATGTTCGGGTGCTGGGCATATCCGCGTGCGGGTACTGGGCAGTTGGGGTGGTGGTGGTACTGGATGCTGGGCATTGGGTATGCTGGTTTCTGGGCACTGTGGGTGGTGGGTGCTGAGCGCAGCGTGTGCTGGGTGCTATGTGCAGATCACTGGGGATGGTGGGGGCTGGTTTGCTGCTTTCTGGTGTGTTGGGCGCTGGGCATGTTTGGGTGCTGGGCATGTCTGGGTGCTGGGCACGGGCAGTGGGGGTGCTGGGTACGTCCGGGTGGTGGGTATTGGGCGGTGGGAGTGCTGGGTGCTAAGTACTGGGGATGCTGGGCCCTGGCATTGCTTGGTACTATGCATAACTGAGTGCAGGGTATGTCTTGGTGCTGGCCATATCCGGTGCTGGCCATATCCGGTGCTAGGTGTGTGCTCTGGGTTTGCTGGGTGCTGTGCTGCGAGGGTGCTTGATTCCTGGCATGTGCGTGTGCTGTGCCCTGGTTGTGCTGGGTATGTGTGGGTGCTGGGTGTTGGGCAGTATGGGTGCTGTGTGGTGGGCGCTGGGCATGTCCCGGTGCTGGGTGATGGGCACTGGAGGTCCTGGGCGGTGGGCAGCAGGGAAGCTGCCTGCTGGGCACATCTGGGTGCTGGGCATGTCCAGGTGCTGGGCAGTGGTAGTGCTGGGTGCGTGGTGCTGGGGGTGGTGGTCCCTGGTGGTGCTGCATGCTGGGCATGTCCGGGTGCTGGGTGGTTGGAGTGTTGGGTGCATGCGAATGTTGGTTTCTGAGCCCTGGGAGTGCTGGGCACTGGGGCTGTTGGTTTCTGGGCGCTGGGGCTTCTGGGTTGTGTGCACTGGGGTTGCTGGGTGCTGGGCATGTCTGTGTGCTGGGCAATGGCTGGCTGCTGGGTTCTGGGCCCTGAGGTTGCTGGGTACCGGCCTTGCTGGGTGCTGGCTGGTGTGGGTGCTGGAGGCTAAGTACTCGGGGTGCTGGTTGCTGGGCCCTGGGAGTGCTGGGTACCATGCATAAGCGGGTGCAGGGTATCTCTTGCTGCTGGGCGCTGGGGATGCTGGGCAATGCGGTGCTGGGCAGTGGGGCTGCTGGGTGCTGGGCATGTCCAGGGGCTGTGTGTTGGCGGTGGGTGTGCTAGGTTGTGCGCATGTCTGGGAATGAGTGCTGGGCCCTGGGGGTGCTGGGTGGAGGGTATGATGGGTGCATGTCGTGGTTTAACCCCAGCCTGCAAAAAAACCCCACGCAGCCGCTGGCTCTCCCCCCCCCACCCCACCCCGTGGAATGGGGGAGAGAATCGGGAGGGCACAAGTAGGAAAACTCCCGGGTTGAGATAAAAACAGTTTAATGGTTGAAATAAAATGAAGTAGAACAGTAATAATAACAATGAGAACAACAACAACAACAGACGATACAAAGCAGGCAATGCACAATGCAACTGTTCACTGCTGCCGACCGCGTGTCATGAACTGGGGCGGGGGGGGGGGAGAGTCGTTTCCCTCCCCCGCCCCCTCCCATTTTTTATACTGAGCAGGATGTCACATGCTATAGAATACCCCATTGGCCAGCTAGGTCAACTACCCCGGCTGTGCTCCCCCCCCCCCCGCCACCCCCCACCCCCCCCCGAGCTTCCTGTGGGAGGCCGAAAAGAGAGAACAAAAGTCTCCCGGTGCAAGCACCGCCCAGCAACAGCCAAAGCATTAAGGGGCCATCAACGCTCCTCTCACACCAAACCCAAAAGCCAGCACACCCCCCAAGCTACTGGGAAGAAAGTTAACTCTGTCCCAGCCGGAAGCAGGACAGTGCTGAGTGCTGTGTATGTCCGGGTGCTGGGCATGTCTGGGTGCGGGGTACTGCGCACTGGGGGTGCTGGGTGTGAGACGTGTGGGGGTGCTGGATGGTGGGTGTTTGGTGTGCTGAGTACAGAGCACTGGGGATGGTGGCTGCTGAGCGCTGTGGGTACTATGGGTAAGCGGGTGCAGGGTATCTCTTGCTGCTGGGTGCTGGGGCTACTGGGTGCTGGGGATATTGTGTGCTGGGCACAGGCGTGCTTGGTGCTGGGCATGTCCAGGTGCTTGGCATGACCGGGTGCTGGGCGCTGGGGATGCTGGTTGCTGCGGTGCTGGCTGCTGGGCACTGGGGGTGCTGGGTGCTGAGCGCTGCGGGTGCTGGGCATTCCGGGTGCTATGTGCTGATCACTGGAGATGTTGGGGGCTGGTTTGCTGGGATCTGGGCAGCGGTGTGTTGAGTGCTGGGCATGTTTGGGTGCTGGGCATTTCTGGGTGCTGCATACTGGGCGCTGGCGGTGTGGGGTGGTGGGGGTGCTGTGTGCTGGGCATGTCCGGGAGGTGGGTGTTGGGCAGTGGGAGTGTTGGGTGCTAGGTACTGGGGTGCTGGGCCCGGTATTGCTAGGTACTCTGCATAACTGAGTGCAGGGTATGTCTTGGTGCTGGATGCCTGGTGCTGGAGGTACTGGGTGCTGGGTTGTGGGCATATGCGGTGCTTCATGCTGGGCATATGCGGTGCTGGGTGGCTGTGCTGGGGTTGCTGGGTGCTGTGCTCTGGGGATGCTGGATTCCTGGCATGTGCGTGGGCTGTGTGCTGGGCCCTGGTTGTGCCGGGTATGTGTGGGTGCTGGGTGTTGGGCAGTGTGGGTGCTATGTGGTGGGCCCTGGACACGACCGGGTGCAGGGTGCTGAGCACCGGGGTGTTGGGTGCTTGGCAGGACTGGGTGCTGAGTGCTAGGCACTGGGGTTGATGGCTGCTGGGAGCTAGAGGTGCTGGCTGTGGGCATTTCCAGTTGCTGGTCATGACCGGGTGCTGGGTCTTGTGGGTGCTGGGTGTGCCCGGTGCTGGGCATGTCCGGATGCTGTGTGCTCGGCACTTGTTGTTCTGGGTGGTGGGCAGTGAGGGTGCTGGGCGCTGGGGATGCTGGGCAATGCGGTGCTGGGCAGTGGGGCTGCTGGGTGCTGGGCATGTCCAGGGGCTGTGTGTTGGCGGTGGGTGTGCTAGGTTGTGCGCATGTCCAAGAATGAGTGCTGGGCCCTGGGGGTGCTGGGTGGAGGGTACGATGGGTGCATGTCGTGGTTTAACCCCAGCCTGCAAAAAAACCCCACGCAGCCGCTGGCTCTCCCCCCCCCCCACCCCGTGGAATGGGGGAGAGAATCGGGAGGGCACAAGTAGGAAAACTCCCGGGTTGAGATAAAAACAGTTTAATGGTTGAAATAAAATGAAGTAGAACAGTAATAATAACAATGAGAACAACAACAACAACAGACGATACAAAGCAGGCAATGCACAATGCAACTGCTCACCGCTGCCGACCGCGTGTCATGGACTGGGGCGGGGGGGGGGCGGGGAGAGTCGTTTCCCTCCCCCGCCCCCTCCCATTTTTTATACTGAGCAGGATGTCACATGCTATGGAATACCCCATTGGCCAGCTAGGTCAACTACCCCGGCTGTACTCCCCCCCCCCCCGCCACCCCCCACCCCCCCCCGAGCTTCCTGTGGGAGGCCGAAAAGAGAGAACAAAAGTCTCCCGGTGCAAGCACCGCCCAGCAACAGCCAAAGCATTAAGGGGCCATCAACGCTCCTCTCACACCAAACCCAAAAGCCAGCACACCCCCCAAGCTACTGGGAAGAAAGTTAACTCTGTCCCAGCCGGAAGCAGGACAGTGCTGAGTGCTGTGTATGTCCGGGTGCTGGGCATGTCTGGGTGTGGGGTACTGGGCACTGGGGGTGCTGGGTGTGAGACGTGTGGGGGTGCTGGATGGTGGGTGTTTGGTGTGCTGAGTACAGAGCACTGGGGGTCATGGGTGTGAGACGTGTGGGGGTGATGGATGGTGGGTGTTGGGTATGCTGGTTGCTGGGCACTGGGGATGCTGAGTGTGAGACGTGTGGGCGTGCTGGATGGTAGGTGTTTGGTGTGCTGAGTACAGAGCACTGGGGGTGGTGGATGCTGAGCGCTGCGGGTGCTGGGTGCTGGGCATGTCCGGGTGCTATGTGCTGATCACTGGAGATGTTGGGGGCTGGTTTGCTGGGATCTGGGCAGTGGTGTGTTGAGTGCTGGGCATGTTTGGGTGCTGGCCATGTCTGGGTGCTGGGTACTGGGCGCTGGCTGTGTGGGGCAGTGGGGGTGCTGTGTGCTGGGCACGTCCGGGAGGTGGGTGTTGGGCAGTGGGAGTGTTGGGTGCTAGGTACTGGGGTGCTGGGCCCGGTATTGCTAGGTACTCTGCATAACTGAGTGCAGGGTATGTCTTGGTGCTGGATGCTGGGTACTGGAGGTACCGGGTGCTGGGTGTTGGGCATATGCGGTGCTAGGTGCTGGGCATATGCGGTGCTGGGTGGCTGTGCTGGGGTTGCTGGGTGCTGTGCTGTGAGGGTGCTGGATTCCTGACATGTGCGTATGCTGTGTGCTGGGCCCTGGTTGTGCCGGGTATGTGTGAGTGCTGGGTGTTGGGCAGTGTGGGTGCTGTGTGGCGGGGCCTGGGCATGTCTGGGTGCTGGGCGGTCGGGATGCTGGGCGGTGGGCAGCAGAGAAGCTGCCTGCTGGGCATGTCTGAGTGCTGGGCATGTGTGGGTGCTGGGTACTGGGCAGTGGGGGTGGTGGGCGGTGCTGGTGCTGTGTGCTGGGCATGTCTGGGTGCTGGGCATGTGTGGGTGCTGGGTACTGGGCAGTGGGGGTGGTGGCGGTGGTGGTGCTGTGTGCTGGGCATGTTGGGCTGCTGGGTTTTGGGCGGTGGGCGTGCTGGGTGTGTGCGTGTGTTGGTTTCTGGGCGCTGGGGGTGCTGGGTGTTGTGCACTGGGGTTGCTGGGTGCTGGGCATGTCCGGGTGGCGGGCACGGCTGGGTGCTGGGCCCTGAGGTTGCTGCGTGCTGGGCACTGGGCTTGCTGGTGCTGCTGGTGCGGGTGCTGGGGGCTAGGTGTTGTCCGAAAAGCGGATTCGTGCCCGGCGTGGAAGGAACCAATTCCACACGCTCAGGAGAGAGATTGTTTTATTCAGGCCTGGGTGCTCGGTGGACTTGCCACAAATGAAGCACACCAGGTCTAATCACCTTTCTGTTTGTATCCATGCTTCTCATACATATTTTCAGTTTCTCTTTTACATATTCCTTAAATTTCTGAGAACCGATTATAATATTACATCATCCTAGACACATGCGCACTAAAACCCTTAGGGTCTCCTTGAGGGTCTCGGGTGGTCTGTGGTGGTCGGCGGGGTCGTGAACTCTTTGTGAACCTGTTCCTTTCTTTCCTTATAAGGTCGAGGTTTGTCTCCGAGCCACGTCTGGACTACCTTTGTTTACGGTTCTCGTTTCCAAGGTTACTCTTCACTAGAGTCTAACACTGCTTCCAGGAGACACGATTTAGACTACAATTCTACACACTTGCAAACACCACACCTGCTAGTTCCCTAACTTCTAAGCCACAAGTCTTCATTGTGTAGAATTACAGAAGCGAGCCGAGGTACTGGGGCTACTGGTTGCTGGGCCCTGGGAGTGCTGGATACCATGCATAATTGGGTGCAGGGTATGTCTTGCTGGTGGATGCTGGGCACTGGGGCTGCTGGGCATGTCTCGATGCTGTGTGTTGGCGGTGGGTGTGCTGGGTTGTGCGCATGTCCGGGAATTCGTGCTGGGCCCTGGGAGTGCTGGGTGCGGGGAGCTAGGGGTGCTGGCTGTGGGCATTTCCAGGTACTGGTCATGACCAGTGCTGGTTGTTGGGTCTTGTGGGTGCTGGGCGTGTGCAGGTGCTGGGCACGTCCGGATGCTGTGTGCTCGGCACTTGGGGTTCTGGGTGGTGGGCAGTGAGGGTGCACACCAAACACCCACCATCCAGCACGCCCACAAGTCTCACACCCAGCACCCGCAGTGGCAGGAACCAGCATACCCAACACCCAGCTTCCAGCACACCCACTGCCCAGGACCTGCATACGCTGCATTGAACCCAGCACCCCCAGCACCCGGTAACCGATAGCCCCAGCGCCCAGCACGCCAGGGTCCAGCAACCAACACACGCACACGCCCAGCACCCAGCACCCCCACCGCCCAAAACCCAGCACCCCGACGTGCCCAGCACACAGCAGCCCCAGGTACCACCACCCCCAGCGCCAAGCACCCAGCACCACCATTGCTCAGCACCTGGACATGCCCAGCACCTAGCACCACCCTCCCCCAGTGCCCAACACCCAGCACCCACACATACCCAGCACAACCAGGGCCCAGCACACAGTACACGCACATGCCAGGAATCCAGCACCCTCACAGCACAGCACCCAGCAACCCCAGCACAGCCACCCAGCACCGGATATGCCCAACACCCAGCACTGCATATGCCCAGCACCCGGTACCTCCAGCACCAAGCATCCAGCACCAAGACATACCCTGCACTCAGTTATGTATAGTAGCCAGCAATGCCAAGGCCCAGCACCCCCAGTACCTAGCACCCAGCACTCCCACTGCCCAGCACCCAGCACTCCGACATGCCCAGCACACAGCACCCGCACCGCCCCGCACTGCCAGTTCCCAGTACCCAGCACCCAGACATGCCCAGCACCCAGACAAACATGCCCAGCGCCCAACACACCAGAACACAGCAAACCAGCCCCCAAGAACCCCAGTGATCAGCACATAGCACCTGGACATGCCCAGCACCTGCAGCACTCAGCACCCCAAACACCCACCATACAACACCCCCACAGGTCTCACACACTTCCGCCCAGTGCCCGGAAACCAGCATACCCAACACTCAGCATCCAGCACCCCCACCCCCCAGCACCCAGTGCCCAGCATGCTGCACTTAGACATGGCCAGCACCCGGACATGCTCAGCACCCAGCAACACAGGGGCACAGAACCCAGCAGCCCCAGCGCCCAGAAACCAACCACCCCAGCGTCCAGCACCCAGTACACCCAGGGCCCGGCAACCAACACCCGCACATGCCCAGTACCCCCACCACCCAGCACAGGGACATGCCCAGCACCCAGCACACCCAAAGACCATCACCCCCAGCGCCAAGCACCCAGCACCGCCATTGCCTAGCACCCGGACATGCCCAGCACCCAGCACCACCACCGCCCACCACTGCCAGCGCACAGTACCCAGCACCCGGACATGCCCAGCACTCAGACATGCCTAGCAGGCAGCTTCCCTGCTCCCCATCGCCCAGAACCTCCAGTGCCCATCACCCAGCACCCAGACATGCCCAGCGCCCACCACACAGCACCCACACTGCCCAACACCCACACATACCCAGCACAACCAGGGAAGAGCACACAGCACACGCACGTGCCAAGAAACAAGCACCCCCAGAGCACAGAACCCAGCAACTCCAGAGCACAGGCCCAGCACCGGATATGCCCAGCACCCAGTACCTCCAGCACCAAGAGATACCCTGCACTCAGTTATGCATAGTACCCAGCAACACCAGGGCCCCGCAACCGCACCAGCCAGCACCCAGCAACCCGAGTGCCCAGCCCCCATCAACCTCAGGGCCCAGCCCCCAGCACCCGCACATTCCCAGCACCCAGCAACCCCACTGCCCAACCCACCCCCCGGACATGCCCAGCACACAGCACCCCCAGGGACCACCACCCCCAGCGCCCAGTACCCAGCACCTGGACATGCCCAGCACCCAAACATGCCCAGCATGCTACACACCAGAACACAGCAAACCAGCCCCCAACATCCCCAGTGATCAGCACGTAGCACCCGGACATGCCCAGCACCCAGCACGCCCAGCGCCCTGCACCCAGTACACCAAACACCCACCACCATACAGGTCTCGCAGCCAGCACCTCCCCAGTGCCCAGAAACCAGCATACCCAACACCCCCACAGCCCAAGAACCCGTTTACCCAGCATCCAGACATGCCCAGCACTCGGACATACACAGCACCCCCAGGGCCCAGCACTAACTCCTGGACAGGCACACAACCCAGCACCCCAACCGCCAACAAACAGCACCTGGACATGCCCACCACTCAGCAGCCCCAGTGCCCAGCACCCAGCACCGCAACAGCCAGCATCCCCAGTGTCCAGCACCCTCACCGCCGACCACCCAGAACCCCAAGTGTCGAGCACACAGCATCCGCACATGCCCAGCACCTGGAGACGCCCAGCACCTGGTCATGTCCAGCAACTGAAATGCCCAAAGCCAGCACCCCTAGCTCCCAGCAGCCAGTACCCCCAGTGCCCAGCATCAGTCATGCCAAGGACGAGGACATGCCCAGCACCCAACACCCCAGTGGCCAACACCCAATACCCCCAGCACCCAGCAGCAAGACATACCCTGCACCCGCTTATGCATAGTACCCAGCACTCCCAGGGCCCAGCAACCAGCACCCACAGGACTTAGCACCCAGCAACCCCAGTGCCCAGCACCCAATACCCCCAGCTCCCAGTAGCCCCAGAACCCACCATCCAGCAGCAAGACATACCCTGCACCCGCTTATGCATAGTACCCAGCACTCCCAGCCCCCAGCAGTCGCGCCGCCCAGCACCCAGCAACCCCAGTGCCCAGCACCCACTAACCCCAGTGCCCAGCGTCCCCAGCGCACAGCATCCGGCATATGGACATACCCAGCACACGGACATACCCACTAGCCAGCACCCCTAGTGCCCAGCACCCAAAACTCCCTCCATCCATCACCCAGACATGCCCAGTGCTCAGCGCCCCCAACAGCCAGGATCAGAAAATGCCCAGCAACAAGCACTCCCATGCCTACCACCGCCAGTGCCCAATAACCAGCACACAGACAATGCCCACCAGCCAGCATCCAGAACCCAGCGCCAAGCACTCAGTACACAGGCATGCCCAGCACCCTGATATGCATAGTCCCCAGCACCCCCACTGCCCAGCAGTCCCAGTGCCCCGGACCCATCACTTGGACATGCTCAGCACCCAGAGATGTCCAGCACCCCGCATGCCCAGTGCCTAGAACCCAGTACCCCCAATGACCAGCACCCAGCGCAGCCAGCGCCCAGCACTGCCTGTAGCCCGCATCCACCACCCAGGCACGATCATCGCCTGCCCATTCCCAGCACCAAATCCTCCCAGTGCCCAGCACAGGGACATGGCGAGCACCCAGATATGCCCAACACCCAGCAACCGCAGCACCCAGACCTGTCCAGAACCCACTCCACTCAGGGCCTAGCACACAGTACCCCCACGACCCAGCACCGACACATGCCCAGCACCAAGCACTGCCAAAGATCCCAAGGGGTGCTAGGTGTGCTGGATGTTGCGCATTTGCGGTGCTGGAGATGGCTGGGTGCTGGGCAGCTGAGAAGGGGCTGTAAAGGGAAGGTGAGCACTGCGGACATATTTCAGTCATGGCAAAACGTGTGTGGGAGCTCGACGGGGCGCTTGTCTGCTTTGCAGTTGGGCTGCGGCAAGGTTGACGGTTGAGTGCTACGGCAAGCGCCTAGCCCCGGTGGTGGTGGGGACCTCAAAGGGCTGCCGGGGCAGGCGAGTGCAACGAACACAGGTTCCCTCTGTGTTGGAGCGCCATCTGGTGGGTAGACGTTTCAGAGCCTGGCTCTGCTGAAGGTAAGATGTAGGTTGATGTTTAGGTGGGAGACCAAAGAGAAGGGGGCAGGGGTTGGTGGGGCTGAGGAGGGGCTGACAAGAGATCGTGAGGGCCAGCATCAGCCTTCATTCCTGGCCACGTCTGCCCCAGAGCCCCATGTGGTGGGTGGCCGCTTCGGAGCTTGGCCCTGATGAGGAGAAGGGATATGTCGAGGATAACTGGGGGAACAGACACAGAGCGCCGGTATTGGTGGGGCTGCCTAGGGACTGCAAACGGAAGGCGAGGTCCGGCATCAGCCTTGATTCCTGGCTATCTCAATGCCAAGCCCCATGTGGAGTGTGGCCGCTTCGAAGCTTTGCCCTGATGAGGGTCAGGGCTAGGTTGAGGTTAGGTGGGAGAACAGGCACAGAAACACGGTGTTGGTGGGGGTGAGAAGGAGCTGCCAAGAGATCGTGAGGGCCAGCATCAACCTTGGTTCTAGGCTACTTCAGTACCTAAGCCCCACATGGGGAGTGGTCGCTTCGGAGCTTGGCTCCGATGAGGGTCAGGGATAGGTCGATGTTACGTGAAGCAGAGACACAGAGCCCCGGTGTTGGTGGGCCTGAGAAGGAGCTGCCAAGAGCCCGTGAGGGCCAGCATCAGCCTTGGTTCCTGGCTACTTCAGTGCCAAGCCCCATGTGGACGGTGGCCACTTCGGAGCTTGGCCCTGATGAGGGTAAGGGATATGTCGAGGATAAGGTGGAGAACAGAGACAGAGCCCCGGTTTTGGTGGGGCTACCAAGGGAAGGTGAGGGCTAGCATCAAGCTGGATTTCTGGTTACCTTAGTGCCAAGCTCCACGTGGAGGGTGGCCGCTTCGGAGCTTGGCCCTGATGAGGGTCAGGGCTAGGTTGAGGTTAGGTGGGAGAACAGTCACAGAGCCCCGGCGTTGCTGGGGCTGAGAAGGGCCTGCCAAGGGATCGTGAGGGCCAGCATCAGCCTTGGTTCCTGGCTACTTCAGTGCCTAGCTCCATGTGGCCGGTGGCCACTTCGGAGCTTGGCCCTGATGAGGGTCTCGGCTTGGTTGAGGTTAGGAGGGAGAACAGGCACAGAGCCCCGGTGTTGGTGGGCTTGCCTAGGGACTGCAAATGGAAGGTGAGGGCCAGCACCACCCTTGATTCCTGGCTATCTCAGTGCCAAGCCCCATGTGGAGTGTGGCCGCTGCGGCGCTTTGCCCTGATGAGGGTAAGGGATCTGTCGAGGCTAAGTGGGAGAACAGCTACAGAGCCCCGGTATTGGTGGGGCTGAGAAGGGGCTGCAAAGAGATCGTGAGGGCCAGCATCAACCTTGATTCCAGGCTACTTCAGTACCTAAGCCCCACGTGGGGAGTGGTCGCTTCGGAGCTTGGCTCCGATGAGGGTAAGGGATAGGTCGCTGTTAGGTGCGAGCAGAGACACAGAGCCCCGGTATTGGTGGGGCTGAGACGGGGCTGCCCTTCAGTGCCTGAGCCCCATGTTGAGCGTGGCCTCTTCGGAGCTTGGCTCCGATGAGGGTAAGGGATATGTCGAGGATAAGGTGGAGAACAGAGACAGAGCCCCGGTTTTGGTGGGGCTACCAAGGGAAGGTGGGGACCAGCATCAAGCTGGATTCCTGCTTACCTTAGTGCCAAGCTCCACGTGGAGGGTGGCCGCTTCGGAGCTTGGCCCTGATGAGGGTCAGGGCTCGGTTGAGGTTAGGTGGGAGAACAGGCACAGAGCCCCGGCGTTGGTGGGGCTGAGAAGGGGCTGCCAAGGGACCGTGAGGGCCAGCATCAGCCTTGGTTCCTGGCTACTTCAGTGCCTAGCTCCATGTGGCCGGTGGCCACTTCGGAGCTTGGCCCTGATGAGGGGAAGGGATATGTCGAGGATAAGGTGGAGAACAGAGACAGAGCCCCGGTTTTGGTGGGGCTACCAAGGGAAGGTGAGGGCTAGCATCTTGCTGGATTTCTGGTTACCTTAGTGCCAAGCTCCACGTGGAGGGTGGCC